>NC_087180.1:7489114-7501614 GCF_035594125.1 Scylla paramamosain
GAAAGGGAGGCGGACGTGAATGTATGATGTGGAGGGAAGTATGTATTTACGTGGATGTGATTATGTTGTATTGTGTTAGTGTGTGTTAGTGTGTGTGTGTGTGTGTGTGTGTGTGTGTGTGTGTGTGTGTGTGTGTGTGTGTGTTGCCGCATTACGGCGAGGCTATTGGTTTCCAATCTCCCAAACAAACTGAGACGATGACGACGATGACGAAAGAGAAGAAACCTTACATCCTCGTCTTTTCTTTCTTATAAATGTACTACAGGAAAGTGGTCACGCATTATAGATTGATAAATAAATAAATAAATAAATAAACAAATAAATAAACATATAAGTGAATAATTATGACTGAATAAACAAAATAAAACACGAAGTTACTCATAAAGAAAATGTCTCTAATAGAAAAACAGTTGTAAAAGGAAAGACCAACTGAGTTCTGATTAAGTTATATCTGAATTACACACACGAGAGAGAGAGAGAGAGAAAAAAAAAAGATAATGATAAACCATAATTGTATTCCTCAAAAAAAATATATATAACGATAAAACATACTTCATTGTCTTCCTTAAAAAGAAGAAAAAAAAAAAAAGGTTGAACACAAAGCAATTTAACTTAGATTGATCACTTTCTTTCCGAAGATTTCAATGTACTTCTCTCTTCAAATATAATCATATTCTAAAACATTTTAGCGCCGCACCACCACTACATTCAATAGGCTCTTTTTTAAGGGTGTTTTTACGTTTTTAGTGACAGATTAACAAACTTTCTGCATTATTAACAGGAGGAACACTCTTGAGAATCCGGTTAATCAATTGTATGACCTTTGAAAGTAATCATGGTGAGAGAGCCAAGCGTTTCTGAATACAGTTCTTAGTCTGAGTCACAGGAAGGAGGAAAAACAAATGAGGCACAACGCTCCGGGGTTTGCCTAGCGACACCCGACACCGCAGCACAGCCTTATCACGTGAACCAGCGTGTCAGCTGACTACATTTCATAACAGTAGTAGTAGATAAGGAATCACTACATAGAGGAGAGGATCATTCTTTATCATTATATTAGATAGCTGTTTACTTTATGGGTCCGGGGAAATAAGCGTGACTTTTTTTCCCTACAGAAGGAATAATAAGATGGAAGCTTTAGAACGTACTGAAGATAAAATACCATACTATTGAGGACCGTGTTATCAGATGTCTTATCTCGCCTACTTTGTATCAATCTCCATTTGGAGTTATATAGGTTTTCAAAAATGTTTTCATGATTCCAGTGAAAGATTAGCAAGGATTCTGCATCATCAAAAATGAAAAATACCCATAAGAATATGATTAATCTTATCTGTAACCTCCGAAAATAGTTATCATTAGACAAGAAAGCGTTTAGAAATTAGGATCAAAGCCACATAATAATATACAGCCCATTCATTGAAGGATATTAACGTGTAGAAAATTTAAGTAAGCAAACCGTCGTTATATCGGACTAATGGGGGAAACCACTGACGATTAAGGCGAAGATTCGATGAAATCGGCAACGTGAATAATTATAATCCATAAAGTAAATAGATGGTAATAAATGTAAAAAAAAGGTTGATATAATTATGTCTATTAATTAATAAAATTCTTTATTTACTACAATTTCTTTCTCATGAAAACAATAAAAATATAATTTAGGCAAAAATGTACTTATTATGTTGAGCCAAACACATACCTACGTATATATGTCAATAATCTAATTTTCGCTCCCAAACCCCTCCCTCACCTTATTCTTGACCTGGCCTGACCCATGAATCACCACTTAAGAGCTTCCTTTCCTGCCCTGATTATCCATAGGCATGAAGATACAGTACAGTAACTAGATTTCATAAAAAAAAAAGTCATATGGTAGACAATGTATGGCAGATGGCAGACAAACACCAGATTATAACAGAAATACCATAATTATGGCAAACAGCGCAGCCCTGATGGGTGCTGTGTGTGCTCACCGCCACCACCACCACCACCACCACCACCACCACCACCATCACCAACACTCTCCCTCCCTCCCTCACACCTTCACTCACTCCCTCGCCTCCGCTGCCGCTGGCCGGACATTCCGCCGCATTTACCGACATTTATCTGATAAATCCGATGGATGGTCCGCAGGCCATACATATCCGACAAATGCGAAATCCGATATAATGGGGTCCGATATAACGAGGATTTACTATACTTACTCTCAATACTCTTACTCTTAATACTCATAGTACACAAAACACCTTCCTTTTTGGCACTCACTAGTGAACTAAGGCACTATCTAGTAAAGTAAAGTCAATATTAAGTTCTTTGAGTTAATTATAAATTCTTGAAGAGGATGCTCATGGTGACTCTTACACCTGCCTTGGAGTCCCCATCTGGGGAGGGGACCACAAATATCCCCAGGTCGGACTGATCTTTTGGTATCGACCCTAAGTGTCTTGACACCCCCCCTCAACTTTTTCTTCATTAACTTATGCAACATTCGTGCTCTTAGATCTAATTTTCAATCTGTAGAACATCATCTCTCCTCTACTAAACTTCATCTTCTCTTCCTCATTGAAACGCAGGTGTCTAAGGCAACTGACAGTAGCTCCTTTTCTGTTCCCTCCTACTTTTTCTATCCTTATTTTCAATCCAAAGCTGGATGTTGCGTTTATGTGCGCAATGACTTAACCTGCTCTCGTGCCCACGCTCTTGAATCTTCTGAGTTTTCCACCATCTGGCTGCGAATACAGAGTCATTCTCAAACTAAATTAATCTGTGCTGTATATCTCTCACCTAACTTCTCTAACTATAAGAAATTCTTTGAATACTTAACTTCCAAATTGCAGCACATTCTGACTCTCTTCCCTTTTGTGGAGATCTCCATTCTTGGAGATTTCAATGTTCACCATCAGCTTTTGCTTTCCTCTCCCTTCACTGACCATCCTGGTGAACTAGCCTTCAACTTTGCTATCCTCCACGACCTAGAGCAATTGGTACAACACCCTACTCGTATTCCTAACCGCCCTGGAGATACTCCCAACATTCTTGATCTTTTCCTAACCTCTGATCCTTCTGCTTATGCTGTTACCCTCTCTTCTTTGTTGGGCTCCTCCGATCACAATCTCACATCTGTATCTTGCCCTTTTCGCTCCAATTCCTCCTTAGGATCTCCCTAAGCAGAGGTGCCTCTGGTGTTTTGCCTCTGCTAATTGGGGGGACCAGTGAAAGTATTTTGCTGATTTTCCTTGGAATGACTACTGCTTCTGTGACAAAGACCCGTCTCTGTGTGCCGAACGCATAACAGAGATGGTAGTGTCTGGCATGGAGGCGTACATTCCTCACTCTTTTTCTCGACCTAAACCTTCGAAACCTTGGTTTAACACAGCCTGTTCTTGTGCTATACATGATAGAGAGGTGGCCCAGAAAAGATACTTAAGCCCTCCATCACTAGAATCTCATGCACTTTACATTTCTGGCCGGAACCATGCCAAGACTGTTCTCCAACTAGCCAAAAACTCCTTCATTAATAGAAACTGTCAAAATCTTTCAAGATCTACCTCCCCTTGTGACTTCTGGCATCTAGCCAAAAACATCCCCAATAACTTTGTTTCTTCTTTCCCTCCTTTATTTCAACCAGATGGCACCAATGCTATCACATCTATTTCTAAAGCTGAACTCTTCGCTCAAATCTTTGCTAAAAACTCTAGCTTGGATGATTCAGGGCTTGTTCCTCCCTCTTCTCCACCTTCTGCCTACTTTATGGTATTTATTAAAATTCTTCGCATTGATGTTTTCCATGTCCTCGCTGGCCTAAACTCTCGGATGACTCATGGACCTGATTGGGTCCCACCTGTTGTTCTTTGAAACTAGTTGAACTATTTCAACTCTGTCTGTCAACATCTACCTTTCCTTCTTGCTGGAAATTTGTCTACTTTCAGCCTGTTCCTAAAAAGGGTGACCGTTCTAATCCCTCAAACTACCGTCCTGTTGCTTTAATTTCCTGCTTATCTAAAGTCTTTGATTTTATCCTCAACAGGAAGATTCTTAAACATCTATCACTTCACAACCTTCTATCTGATCGCCAGTATGGGTTCCGTCAAGGCCTCTATACTGGTCATCTTCTGGCTTTCCTTACTGAGTCTTGGTCATCCTCTTTTATAGGTTTTGGTGAAACTTTTGTTGTTGCCTTAAACATATCAGAAGGTTTTGATAGAGTCTGGCACAAAGCTTTGATTTCCAAACTATTCTCTCTCTGTAACTTCATCTCAAGTCTCCTTTGTGACTGATCTATTGCTGTTGTGATAGATGGTCACTGGTCTTCTCCTAAATCTATTAACAATGGTGTTCCTCAGGGTTCTGTCCCGTCACCCACTCTTTTTCTATTATTCATCAATGATCTTCTTAACCAAACTTCTTGTCCTATCCACTCCTACGCTGATGATACCACCCTACACTTTTCCATGTCTTTTCATAGATGTCCAATCCTTCAGGATGTAAACAAATCACGCAGGGAAGCCACAGACCGCCTGACTTCTGATCTCTCTAGTCTAAAATTTCTGACTAGGGCAGAGAAAACTTGGTATTGTTCAATGCCTCATAAACTAAATCCCTCCATTTATGAACTCGAAAGAACCTTCCAGACAACTATCCCCTCTTCTTCAATGACATTTAACTGTACCTCTCTTCTACACTGAACATCCTTGGTCTGTCCTTTTCTTATAATCTAAACTGGAAGCTTCACAACTCATTTATAAAACAGCTTCTATGAAATTAAGCATTCTGAGACGTCTCCGCCAGTTTTCTCCCTCCCCCCCGAACTGCTAACTCTGTACAAGGGCCTTATCCGTCCATGTATGGAGTATGCTTCACATGTCTGGGGGGGTTCCACTCATACCACTCTTTTAGACAGGGTGGAGTCCAAAGCTTTTCGTCTCAGTAACTCCTCTCCTCTAACTGACTGTCTTCAGCCTCTTTCTCATCGCCGCAATGTTGCATCTCTAGCTATCTTCTACCGGTATTTTTCATGCTAACTGCTCTTCTGATCTTGCTAACTGCATGCCTCCCTTCCTCCCACGGCATCGCTGCACAAGATTTTCTTCTTTCTCTCACTCCTATTCTGTCCACCTCTTTAATGCAAGAGTTAACCAGTATTCTCAATCATTCTTCCTTTTCTCTGATAAACTCTGAAGCTCCCTGCCTGCTTCTGTATTTCCACCTTCCTATGATTTGCACTCCTTCAAGAGGGAGGTTTCAAGACACTTATCCTTCAATTTTTGACTATCGCTTTGAACCCTATTCGGCGACCGGCATCTCAGTGGGCTTTTTTTTTTTTTTACTGGATTTTTGTTGGCTTTGGCCAGTGTCCCTCCTAAATAAAAAAAAAAAGTGTATCCTGTTTGTGGATGGAATTGTATCCTATGTAACTTTTTTACCTTTGACAGCTATTTGGTACGTCTTTCCTTAATTACTAATCATTCGGAGGCATATTTTCTTATTCTACAGCCACCTCCATTCATTAAACTGACAAGAAATTCCAAAATCTACTCTTTTTAATCCCCTTCTTTCTTGTAGATGCTAATAAAGATTTCATGCATTACTTCCGGTCCTCTTGTTTCGTATCGCAGTGAAAGGATTATCCCTTTCACTGCGGAATGCAACACTTCACAGTGATAGGAGCAACGAAATCTTATTAAGCTTCGACAAGAGAGAGAGAGAGAGAGAGAGAGAGAGAGAGAGAGAGAGAGAGAGAGAGAGAGAATTAGAGTAATAGATTTAGCAATTTTCAGCCAGAGATGGTCAGAGATGACTGAAGCAAGAAGAAAGGCCTCAGAATGGTTAGTAATTAGGAAAGACCATTCCATATAGCAGGGAAAGTGTTATTTAACCATTGACGTATCACACACACACACACACACACACCCACACACACACACACCACCTAACCACCCACGCCCCTGTACTCACCAGACCCAGCATTACCAAGCCTATCAGCCCGCCCACTGGCTCACCTGACTCATATCACCGCCCAAAAACCCCACCTGAGTTTTCCGTTCCGCGGCATCGTCAGGTAAACTAATTAACTGTCTCTGCAGTCCTGTTTCTTAGCCGTGGGAGAAAAGACCCATCAAAGACTTGCGGAAAAATAACACTTTGAAAAATACATCTTCACTTAAATGACATAACCTCGCTCTTGTGTCTCCCTGTTAGCTGCTCTCCTTCCCTTCGCTTCCTTTCCTTCGCTTCATCTGCCTGCCCTGCCTTACGTGTGTGTGTGTGTGTGTGTGTGTGTGTGTGTGCTTTATGTTTCTAATGGTGTAGTTGAGTCTAATGTGTTTAGTGTAAAAAATAATTTAGTTTGACGATGCTAGTTGTTGGAATTATGCTGTATGCTTTGTGTGAAATACCTATCTTTTTATCTGGCTATATCTTTTCCTTTATCTTTGCTTACCTCTTGACCTTTTTACTTGATTTTTTTACTACGTTTAACTGACACTGTACGATTCTAAACAACAAACATAAAACGACAGGCAGTAAGTCTTGAATTACTTGGTGACTTCATTTTTATGTTTCGAAATTTTGCTCGAAACTTGCATTAAAACATTTGATCAAACTTGAGAACCTGAAGAAGGCAAAGGATTCAGTGTTTTGTTAGTTTTGCACATCCTCTCTACAAGCCTATTGTAGTTTGATTTTTTAAAGGGAATAAAGGGAGACAAACAGCATTTATCATTTATTTTTACGTAACTTTAGTGCTCTGTGTGAAAAAAAAAATGTTGGTGAGTTATTAGAGGTGTATTTATTAGTTTTATTTATTTTTTTTTTTTACTATTTTTTGTCTAGTTCTGATTCTTTTTTCTCTCTTTTGGTGTTTATGTATGTCACTCTCTAATATTTTGCTACATGCGCATCTGTCCAACTGTCCATTTGTCACTACCCATTAAACTATATACCTATAAAATTATACTTACCTATCTATCTGTCTGTGTATATTTGCATCTTTCTACTTACGTCTAGTTGTATCTTTATTTATCTATCTTTCCAACTACTAATGTGCCTCTCTCTCTCTCTGTCTCTCTCTCTCTCTCTCTCTCTCTCTCTCTCTCTCTCTCTCTCTCTCTCTCTCTCTCTCTCTCTCTCTCTCTCTCGTGCATAATATAGTATGCACGTATCATTAGTCTCTTACAGCTCCCTCCAATCTAAGATACATAAACCCTATGACCTCTCTCTCTCTCTCTCTCTCTCTCTCTCTCTCTCTCTCTCTCTCTCTCTCTCTCTCTCTCTCTCTCTCTCTCTTCAGATATTAATTAATCAGTCAGTTAATCAAAAACAATCTTTTCGTCCTCCTTTTCCTCCTCCTCCTTTATTTTATTTGGTAATCTTATTTATTTATTTATTTATTTTTAACATTCATTTCTATATTTTCTTTCTCTCAGGATTATAATTGTTCTCCCTTCCACCTCAACCTTTATTGCGTTGTTTCTATAACCTGTCTCACTTACTCTCCCCTTCCCCCCACCTCTTCCACCTCCTTTATTATCTGCTCCACTCCTCCCCCTGCATCCACTCTTCACTTTGTCCCTCATATCATCCGTTTATTGTTCTTCCCTGCTTTATTATTTTTTTCTCTTTCTCCTTCCATTTTCCTTGACTTTAACACTTTATCTTCTATTTTTACCTTCTATCCGTTTTCTGTTAGCAAAAGTCTAGGGCCTCTCTCTCTCTCTCTCTCTCTCTCTCTCTCTCTCTCTCTCTCTCTCTCTCTCTCTCTCTCTCTCTCCATGTGGTTCCGAGGAAATTATTGCCGCAGGGTGAGAGAGAGAGAGAGAGAGAGAGAGAGAGAGAGAGAGAGAGAGAGAGAGAGAGAGAGAGAGAGAGAGAGAGAGAGAATCAGTCACCCACTTACTCAATCAGGCAAGGAATCAACGACTGGAGAGAGAGAGAGAGAGAGAGAGAGAGAGAGAGAGAGAGAGAGAGAGAGAGAGAGAGAGAGAGAGAGAGAGCCATTTAATCAGTTACTTTTCCCCCCGTCTGTCTCCTCCTAACTGTACGCTTGTCTCTGTCTGTCTGTCTGTCTGTTTGTGAATCTGTTTGTCTGTCTGTCTGTCTGTGTATCCATTTAAATAAGTATGTATGAATATGAATAAATGTTTGTTTGTGTGTTTGTTGGTTTGTTTTTGTGTTTGTGTATATCTGTCTATTTATCTGTCTGTCTGGCTGGCTGGCTTTCTGTATGTCTGTGTGTCTGGCCGGTTATCTGTAATACTTTGTCTGCCCCTCTGTCTATCTGTTTGTCTTTCTGTCTGTCTGTCTGTTGTGTGTGGCTATATGACTGTATGTCTAGCTGGCTGTCTGTACTCTCTGTCTGCCTGTCAGTCTACCTATCTGGCTGTTTGTATTCTTTGTCTCTGTATGTGTGTTCGTTTGTCTGGCTGCCTGTCTGTCTGTATATCTGTCTGTCTATCTAGTTAGCTGTTAGTATGTCTGTATGTCTGACGCCTCTGTCTGCCTCCCCCCCCTCTCTCTCTCTCTCTCTCTGCACGCGTCGAACAGTGGCGGGGTAAAAGAGGGAAGCTAGCCAACAATAATGGGTAAGAGGATTACGTCAGGTTGGGGAGAGAAACAAGAGGCACCAAAATAAAGCCAGTTAGGGAAGCAAAAAGTGGAGCAGGAGGAGGAAAAAATAAATGGGGAGAATGTATGGAATTACTCATGATTCTGATTGTCTGTTATGGTGCATTGGATTGCCTCGTTAGTTACTCGTGTGTGTGTGTGTGTGTGTGTGTGTGTGTGTGTGTGTGTGTGTGTGTGTCTTTGTTTCTCTGAGTTCATCTTTGTATTTGCCTGTCTGTATGTTTGCATCTCTCTCTCTCTCTCTCTCTCTCTCTCTCTCTCTCTCTCTCTCTCTCTCTCTCTCTCTCTCTCTCTCTCTCTCACAATATTCTCTTCCCATTTTCATTTTCTCCTCCATCACCTCTTCTTCCTCCTCCTCCTCCTCCTCCTCCTTCATAAAGAAAGACAACACAAATAACATCAGCTAAAGAAGACCTTGGTATCTTAGATCTTATTACCAACCCTACCAAACCCTTTCCTCTCTCCCTCCTCTCCCTCACATCTTCCTTCTCTCTCTCTCTCTCTCTCTCTCTTCTTCCTCCCTTATCTCTGTCTTCCCTTCTCCTTCCTTTCTTACAACATCCTCTATATCTCATTTTTCTTTCAGAGAGAGAGAGAGAGAGAGAGAGAGAGAGAGAGAGAGAGAGAGAGAGAGAGAGAGAGAGAGAGAGCTTTGTATGAAGGAGGAAAGGAGAAAGAGAAGAGAGAAACTTCACATAGTTGGGAAGGAAGGGAAAGGGGAGTAAGGAAAAGGAGGCAGGAATGAGAGAAAAGGAGATGTAAACAGGATGAGAGAGAGAGAGAGAGAGAGAGAGAGAGAGAGAGAGAGAGAGAGAGAGAGAGAGAGAGAGAGAGAGAGAGAGAATTTTCACTAAGTCGACACCGGGTGTAAACTGTAGAAGCAATAAAACTCGCCCAACCAAGCAACACCTCACTACTTCGCTGCCACAACACCCCAAAACCCCCAACATCTCCCCGCCTCCTAACGCCCCCTCACTCCCTGTCGCCACCGCCGCCGCCTGCCAGACACAATCACAGTCATTTGTGTGTAACCAGCGATGGCATTACCTACCCACAGTGAGGCTCGATATCGCCCCCGACCTTAGCACCTTCGCCTTTCCACCATCCCACTCTCACGGCAACACCGCCCTTACTACTCCATCTCACAAGGGTGGGAAGGGAGAGTATGTGGTGGAGGGATGCGTCTTTCGTGTGGAGGTGGAGAGGAGGCTGCCGAGGGAGGGGAGGAGGGAGGAAGGAGGTCCCCGTGGAGGTATTACAGAGGCAAGAGGCGGTAATGCACCAAGAGAGGCCAGATTACCCACATAATTGTTGCCGAGACGCGTTCCTACCCCCTTCTGCGCCTCCTACTGCTGTTGCTGCTACTACTACGGAGCAGGAAGAGGAGGTGGGAGAGAAGTGGCAGCAGGAAGAAATATTAATGGAAGTGATATGCGTAAGAGAGAAGTGGATGTTGCTCTTGATAATGAATACGAGTATCCTGTCCATCTTCTGCTGTTACTACGAAAGAGGGAGAGGTGGGAGCAAAGTGGCAAGAGGAAGAAATATCAATGGAAGGGATATACGTAAGGAAGAAGTGGATGCTGCTACTGATAACGAAGGGGCGGGTGTGTAAAATGCTGTTCGTATGTTCCTTTGAAAATTTGATTGTGGAAATGAGACGAAATAAAGTGTGTGAGTGAAAAGACCAGCAGTGTTTTAAAAGAAAGTATTGTTGTTGATTAAGAAAGGGGAAAGTAGGAAAGCTGATAGAAGGAGTAAAGAGAGAAATGGTGTTTTAATAGAATAAAGAAGGAAAGGATAAAGGGATAATAGCGTTTCAAGAGGTAAAAAAGGAAGGGAGGAAGGATGGAGAAATAAATTAATGCTTTTGAAAGAAGAAAGGAGGAAGGAATGAAGAGAAAATAATAGTAACACCGTAATAGAAGAAAGGAATAAAGGAATAAAACAATGCTTAAAGAGAGGGAAGAAGAATAAAGGAGAGAAAATAAAATACCGTTTTAACAAAAGGAAGGAGAAAAAAATGCAGCATTAATTTAATCAAAATGAAGTGAGGAGAGAAACTAGAGGAATAATGGGAAGGGGACGAAAGGAGAAAATACTGTTGTACGAGAGAGGCAGAGTTGAAAATTATACTGTACAGGAAGGAAGGAGGAGAAAGGAAGAGCCTGCTGTAAAAAGACAGGAGGTGGGTGCTTACAGTGCCTCTAGTAGCGACCCAGTCCCAGTGCGCGCCGACACAAACGCGCAGTGTCCCCTGAATCTGAGCCTGCCCAGGAAAGAAAATGGCATATAAAAATAAAAAAAATAAAAAAACTCTCATAGAAAACGATCAATACAAAAAGGGGTAACGAAACAGATCAAACATTTCTCCCTCCCTGTACCCACTCTGCCTTTCCCGGCCCACCCTTGGCTGCTGCTCGCTCGCTGCACTGTTGATAACTTTAATGTCCGCCAAGGAACAGGTCTCAAGTAGCCTCCAAACTGAATATCGTCTCGTCATTTTTTCGACCCAATTTAATTTCAAAGTGGAGAGGCAGACATGCGGGAGTGAGGATGAAGGGACTGAACAGAGAGGCTGGGGAGGACAGACCAATGGAGGGTGAGAGTGGGAGAGGGCGGTCCTGCATCACAGCTCCGTCACGTGCGGGCAAAGTCCTCATTCCAGTGACGCCTGAGGGGAGGATAAAGAAATCGCCGCCCTCGTCTCCAACAAATATAATGTGTTTACCTCCTCCTCCGACATTTCTAAGCTGAGAGGTAAATGGCGCAGTCGTTCAGTCCTGCTCGACAACGCAGTCATTTGCCTAACAACTTTAATAGCTCCGGCTGAGTTCCCTTTGTGCACTAAAATGAAAATTAAGTGTCATAATGACAAAAAATTACTGTAATGAAGTTGTGAAATTACAGCGTTTAATGCTGACCCTTGTTCTTTATGGCGGGGGAAGGCGACGCGCAGGGAGGAAAGGCTGCTCCGGGCCTACAGCTGCCCTCTCTCTCTCTCTCTCTCTCTCTCTCTCTCTCTCTCTCTCTCTCTCTCTCTCTCTCTCTTCCAGTATCTCATTAAAACACTTACAAAACACGCACTAATGACACCAGCACCCAAGAGAGAGAGAGAGAGAGAGAGAGAGAGAGAGAGAGAGAGAGAGAGAGAGAGAGAGAGAGAGAGAGAGAGAGAGAGAGAGAGAGAGAGAGTGGCAGAGAAAGTCAGAGAGATTCAGAGACAGAGAAAGAGCGAGGTAAAGACACAGAGACAAGAGAGAGAAAGAGAAAGACGAGAAGGGGAAAAAAAGAGCAAAAAGAGAAGGAAATAAAACAGAAAAAAAACATATATTACTCCAACCGTGTGTTCTCTTACGAAGGTTTAATTACTTTTCTCGTATTGATTCATCTTCACACACACACACACACACACACACACACACACACACACACACACGGAGTTAAGAGTGAGAGAGGGAGAGCGTAAGAGGAGGGGGAGGAGAGACGGTAAGGGAAAGGGAGGGATGGGAAGGGAAGGGGGCCGGGACAGGACAGACGGGCGGCCCACAAAACATTATGAACTACGAGAGTGAAATAATGGAGACCCTTCGGGGAATCACTTACTCTAGTTGAATTAATCTAGAGGGACGGGCCAAGTCAAACACACGGTGCAAAATGTTCCACAGAGTCACACAAGTTTTGGCGGATATTAATCTTGTGTCAGTGGGTCCCGAGGAGAGAGAGAGAGAGAGAGAGAGAGAGAGAGAGAGAGAGAGAGAGAGAGAGAGAGAGAGAGAGAGAGAGAGAGAGATACTGACTTTACCCTCTATCTCTTTCACTCCCTCTCTTTCACTCCCTGATTAAAAGTAAGGGAAAGTGAATGGATTATCTTT
>NC_087180.1:7504114-7519114 GCF_035594125.1 Scylla paramamosain
TGGTTAACTCTTGCATTAGAGAGGTGGAGAGAATAGGGGTCAGAGAAAGAAGAAAATCTTGTGCAGCGAGGCCGTGGGAGGAGGGAAGGTATGCAGTTAACAAGACCAGAAGAGCAGTTAACATGAAGATAGCGGTAGGAGATAGCAAGAGATGCAACACTGCGGCGATGAGAAAGAGGCTGAAGACAGTCAGGTAGAGGAGAGGAGTTGATGAGACGAAAAGCTTTTGATTCCACCCTGTCATCCGATATGAGTGGAAACCCCCCCCAGACATGTGAAGCATACTTCATACATGGACGGATAAGGTCCCTCGTACATAGTTAGCAGCTGGAAGGTTGAGAAAAACTGGCGGAGACGTCTCTGAACACCTAACTTCATAGAAAGTGTTTTAACAAGAGTTGAGATATGAATTTTCCAGATTGGATTATAAGTAACGGACAGACCGAGAATGTTCAGTGTAGAAGAGGATGACAGCTGAGTGTCATTGAAGAAGAGGGGATAGTTGTCTGGAAGGTTGTGTCGAGTTGATAGATGGAGAAATTGAGTTTTTGAGGCAGTGAACAATACGAAGTTTGCTCTGCCCCAATCAGAAATTTTAGAAAGATCAGAAGTCAAGCGTTCTGTGGCTTCACTGCGTGAAATGTTTACTTCCTGAAGGGTTGGACGTCTGCGAAAAGACGTAGAAGAGTGCAGGGTGGTATCATCAGCGTATGAGTGGATAGGACAAGAAGTTTGGTTAAGAAGATCATTGATGAATAGTAGGAAGAGAATGGGTGACAGGACAGAACCCTGAGGAACACCACTGTTAATAGATTTAGGAGAACAGTGACTGTCTATCACAGCAACAATAGAACGGTCAGAAAGGAAACTTGAGATGGAGTTGCAAAGAGAAGGATAGAAGCCATAGGAGGGTAGTTTTGAAATTAAAGCTTTGTTCCAGACTCTCAAAAGCTTTTGATATGTCTAAGACAACAACAAATGTTTCACCAAAATCTCTTAAAGAGGATGACCAGGACTCAGTAAGGAAAGCCAGATGATCACCAGTAGAGCGGCCTTGACGGAACTCATACTGGCGATCAGATAGAAGGTTGTGAAGTGATAGATGTTTAAGAATCTTCCTGTTGAGGATAGATTAAAAAACTTTAGATAGGCAGGAAATTAAAGCAATAGAACGGTAGTTAGAGGGATTAGAACGGTCACCCTTTTTTGGAACAGGCTGAATATAGACAAACTTCCAGCAAGAAGGAAAGGTAGATGCTGACAGACAGAGTTGAAAGAATTTGACTAGGCAAGGTGCAAGCACGGAGATGCAGTTTCGGAGAACAATGGGAAGGACCCCCATCAGCCTTCCGAGGGTTTAGACATGGAAGACATGGAAAACATCATTGCGAAGAATTTTAATAGGTATCATGAAGTAGTCAGAGGATGGAGGAGAGGGAGAAACAAGCCCTGAATCGTCCAAGGCAGAGTTTTTAGCAAAGGTTTGAGCGAAGAGTTCAGCTTTAGAAATAGATGTGATAGCAGTGCCTCTTTCTGGTTGAAATAAAGGATAAAGAGAAGAAGAAGCAAAGTTATTGGAGATATTTTTGGCTGGGTGGCAGAAGTCAAGAGGGGAGTTGGATCTTGAAAGATTTTGACACTTTCTATGAATGAAGGAATTTTTGGCTAGTTGGAGAACAGTCTTGGCATGGTTCCGGCCAGAAATATAAAGTGCATGAGATTCTAGTGATGGAGGGCTTAAGTATCTTTTTTGGGCCACCTCTCTATCATGTATAGCACGAGAACAAGCTGTGTTAAACCAAGGTTTGGAAGGTTTAGGTCGAGAAAAAAGAGTGAGGAATGTACGCCTCCATGCCAGACACTATTACTTCTGTTATGCGCTCGGCACACAGAGACTTGTCTCTGACAAGAAAGCAGTACTACTACTACTACTACTACTACTACTACTACTACTACTACTACTACTACTACTTCTACTACTACTACTACTACTACTACTACTACTACTACTACTACTACTACTACTACTACTACTACTTCTATTCCTCCTCATCTTGCTGCTACTGCTGCTGTTGCTGCCGCTACGAATTGATCGTTTAAACGCAGTACATTTTACCACAGAAAATTTGATGGTAAAAACAAATAGATAAATAATTTTTTATCTAAAGAATTCACCTAAAAATAAAGAAATAAAAGAATAATGTAGCAATAAAATTCTGGCCCAGGGTGTTGAAGTATTCTCCTCACCATAATTTGTTCATTTTCACCATCTTTTTATTTCTCAGCTTTCATTCATTTATTACCATTTGACTGCTATCATTTCTTAAATTTAATAAAGAGGCGTGGCGCAAATTTAGAGCACAATTTCAAAAGACAGTCCTTGCAGCTGAAGAGGTGATAGAGTTGCTAAAGAGGTGGTAGAATTGCTAAAGAGGTGGTAGAGTTGTGGAAATGCTTCAGGTGCTCGTAGTTGTATTTGTGCTCAGCAGTATTGTTTAGGGTTCCTTTGACTGATGATACGTATAGCATTATTATATGTAGCATTGCCATCGAGAGAGAGAGAGAGAGAGAGAGAGAGAGAGAGAGAGAGAGAGAGAGAGAGAGAGAGAGAGAGAGAGAGAGAGAGAGAGAGAGAGAGAGAGAGAAACACACAATGTCACAATATCATAACATCACAAAATCAATAAAACACAGAGAGAGAGAGACAAGGGGAATAAAATCACACACACACACACACACACACACACACACACACACACACACACACACACACACACACGGGAGAACCATCGATATATCACAAACACAAAACAAAATCTCTCCCTGTAAAGCAAAAAAAGAAAAAAAAAGAAGCATAATCCATAAAAATAAACATTCGCTCACGTTGAATTCAAACCGGGCGGCGGCATTATATAAATATCCTTTTTATATCCCAACATATTTGAGCTTTTATGGTGTTGACATGGGCGGAGGAAGATGAAAGCGGCTGCACATCCTGCTACAATAACACAAAAACGCGTTGGTGCTGATTTAATTGCTCAACACCATCGCCTGTGTGACAATAAAACGCTTGGGTTTGGCCTCACACCAATATTGTGTGTTGCAACCCTCTCCCTCTCTCCTCTCTCTCTCTCTCTCTCTCTCTCTCTCTCTCTCTCTCTCTCTCTCTCTCTCTCTCTCTCCCCTTCGCGTCTGTTCCTTTCTATCTCCCTCCCTCACCCCTCTCTGTTCGTTCCCATATTGCAGGTGTGTGCGTGTGTGTGTGTGTGTGTGTGTGTGTGTGTGTGTGTGTGTGTGTGTGTGTGTGTGTGTGTGTGTGTGTGTGTGTGTGTGTGTGTGTGTGCCTGTAAAATAGAACAAGAGGAGGAAAAGTTAAGGAAGGAAATTTGTGTTGCGTTGTGTTGTTCTGAAGTTTATTGTTATTCCTTTTATTGTTGTTGTGCGTGATTTTCATTTTTTTACCCTCGACAAATTTGCTTTCTTTTCGTTTTTAGTGGCGCTTTGTTCTCTGTCTCCCCGTCTGTCTGTGTGTCTGTGCGTCGCCAACGTCTTCTCTTCCCAAGCCTCTTCGCGCCTCGCTCATCACCTTCCCGTCATAAACACACTCAAATCCTTCTTCCAGCATCGCAAAATAGAGGATGAGGCGATTTAACCCTCTTTAAGGGCCGATCCGAGGCGCCGGCTCTCACACCTTCCCGCTGACTGTCTTTTGTTCTTCTCCTGGCATGTCGCCGCTCGATCCTGCGCTAATCAGATCAGTGGAGGTGGTGGTGGTGGTGTCCATGTAGTAGTAATAGTAGTAGTAGTAGTAGTAGTAGTAGTAGTAGTAGCAGCAGTGCTAGTAATAGTAGTCACAAATCAGATTTTTTAAGTGACGCTATTTAAAGTAATCTACTGTATGTACATAAGTATTTTTTGTCTTTAAATTTTATGGTAACGAGAGACTTACTAAAACACACTACCATACCTTCTTGTTTCACGTCCATACTCGTCCCTAACTAACCGAGTTAATATGCCGATAAATACATATATAAATATAAAAATAAAATAAAACTAAGTTAATATTATGTTTTCAACTACTTTTCCCGCCAATTCCCTTTGTTATCAATGGCGCCTTTCGAAATTATACTCTGATCTTACAGCAGGTCTATCATATCAAGCTTGCGAGGCCATGACAGTCGCAGGCTTAATATTAATCGATGGTTTTATCTACGTATTTATTCAGGAGCAACTCATGCCATTATTTTCTAGCTCCGTTCTGGCGAAAACACTCGTGGTTTATTAATATGTTTTAAATCGTTGAGCAATGTTGACAAATGCTGCAGTATTAAGACAGATAAATACAGGAAGCTTTTCATATGAGCGTCGAGGCGAGAGAGGAAGGATAATAAGAGGACAGCTGTTGTTTTGTTTTATCGGAGATTCAAAGGCTGAATTTATCGTTTATTTTCCCGTATTTCGAAATGCTTTGGGTTCTGGTATGGGCTGTTTTTCATAGGCCACATAGGCGATTAGGCAGTTTTTTTAGCGTATTATTTTTTTGTCATTGGTGGTTCAGAATCTTTGTATAACTATCATGAAAACCATCCTTGAAAAACCACAATAGCTTCCAATAAAAAGAACATCCTTGAAAAACTATAATCACTTTCATTAATTCCTTGAAAAACCAGCGTCACTGCCAACAAAACCCTTGAAAAACCAGCGTCGCTTCCAACAAAACCCTCGAAAGCCAGCGTCACTCTCAAGAAAATCACCCTTGAAAAACCATGGAATTCTACAAACAACTATACCTGAAAAAATCACAATCACTTGAAAACCAGTCCACTTAAGGAAAGCCATATTTTGGACACCACAGTCACTACCAATAAACATTTGAAAAGCTACACTTCCACTAAGCCTTTTTAAAAAATAGTAGAAATGAGACGCCGGAACGAAAATGCAGTGTTATGTCGCCCATTGCACATCATCACCTCCACACTTGGGGCGTCAGGTGTTGAATCATTGGAGGTGTTGGCTTGCAATGAATAAGTTTTAAGCAAATAAATCAATTGAGGGAATGAACAGGAGTCGCCCTCGTCTTTACTTCTCTTACTGTAGTCTAGATCAGATTTAGCTTGTCATAGTCTCATAATGGGCCAACAGGGTTACTGTGGTTTGTTCTTTGTTTTATGTTGCTTTGTGACTGATGCGTGAGGCGACATCTTGGGCTGCATGAAAGTGACGTGACTGTAGTTGTTATCCTTATATCATTAATATTTCCTTGTAATCATAAGTGAAATGCTCAATGATTTATTATTTGAACGAAAAATATATGTAGTGTATATATATATGTATTAGTGTTAAATAATAAAATAATTGAACATTTCACTTCTGACTATAAAGGAATAATGATATATGACACACACACACACACACACACACACACACACACACACACACACATACACACACACACACACACACACACAGTAACAGTAGTGGTGATATTAATAATCATCATTCTAAACCTCAACACGAGTATTTAAGCGAATAACAACACTGTAGTTGAATGTATTCTGGAAGTACTTAATCACTTATTCACTTAATCATATATCTACATTTGCAGACTTAATTGGTTGTTTTTGATGGAGTTCTCTCTCTCTCTCTCTCTCTCTCTCTCTCTCTCTCTCTCTCTCTCTCTCTCTCTCTCTCTCTCTCTCTACTATATCCTTCTTCTTCTTCTTCTTCTTCTTCTTCTTCTTCTTCTTCTTCTTCTTCTTCTTCTTCTTCTTCTTCTTCTTCTTTTTACTCTTATTACTCTATTACTACTACTACTACTACTACTACTACTACTACTACTACTACTACTACTCTACCACTTATTATTATTATTATTATTTTTATTATTATTATTATTATTATTATTATTATTATTACTATCATTATTATTATTATTATTATTACCATCATTATTATTATTATTATTAAAATTATTATCATCATCACCATTATTCTTATTATTGTCACCATCACGCTCGTGTGTGTGTGTGTGTGTGTGTGTGTGTGTGTGTGTGTGTGTGTGTGTGTGTGTGTGTGTGTGTGTGTGTGCCATTATATTTATTTACATTAGAAAGGTTAATAGGCTTTACGGAGGGTTTCACAAATAGCCAATCTGACATGTAATTATAGATCAAAATGACCAAACGTTAATGATTAAACCCGAATTAATCAACTTTTTAATTAATACCCACATGCTTCCCGTCTTTACCTTTTTATTTAACACTTTCCGTTTTTTCCCCACAGCGATGATTGATGAATTATTTCCCACTGTGAATAAACAAAGCAGATTAGTTATATGGTCAAAAAAAAAAAAAGGTAAGACACACACAGCTTTATATTTTAATTTTCATCTTTTTCTCGTTAACTTTATTCAATTTATAAAAATGGATTTAGTCTCCATTGCTTCTGAAGACGAGAATGACAGGCAGGAGAAGGAAGAAAAAAGATGATAATTAGGAAGAAAAAGGAGGGTGATAAAGTAGAAAGAAAACGATAAAAGATAGAATAATATTTGAGAGACGAAGGAACAAACACTGTCTGGAGATAAATGGGAAGAAAAGAATAGTTGAAGAAAGAAGGAACAGGGGAAGTGAATTGATGTGGAGGAGGAGGAGGAGAAGGAGGAGGAGGAGGAGGAGGAGGAAGTGAAGAAGAGACGAAATGAGAAAACAACGTGAAAGGAGGGGAAAGAAAGAACAAGAGGGGGAGGAAGAACGTAGAGGTGTAAGGAGGAAGGGAGAGAGAAAGAGAGATAAAATAAACGAAAGGAGAGAAGGAAGAACATAGGAAAAAAATGAGAGAGGATACTGAGGTAAGATATGAAACACGATGAGAGATTAGTAGTAGTAATAGTAGCAGTAGTAGTAGTAGTAGTAGTAGTAGTAGTAGTAGTAGTAGTAGTAGTAGTAGTAGTAGTAGTAATAGTAGTAGTATACAAAGAAATACAAAGGAATACAAAGGAAGTCCAAACACCAACAGACCCTGAGGTTCTTACTAGGCTGTTTGGGTAACTATTCTATTCTAACTATTCTAACTATTAGTGAGAGAGACAGGATAGCAACAGGAGAAGGCTCCTCCCCCCACAACCCATCATCCCTCCAGCCGAAGCTGGCCGGAAAAGGGAAATCATACCATGTATAGAAAAAAACAACATGGAATTTGAAAGAAAAGTAAGAGAGATGAGGTCTACTTCTGCTACATACAATCTACAAACAATCCTAAGGTTTGTGTCATCTGGTGAGGCGCTTCTTCTTTAAAAATTTTATTCACTGAGATGCATTTAACTCGATGACTGTAGTGATGGGTGGGTTACTCTGCAAGTACTCGATTCCTTTTTTTTTTTTTTTTTTTTTTTTTTTTTATGTAGGAAGGATACTGGCCAAGGGCAACAAAAATCTAATAAAAAAAAATGCCCACTGAAATGCCAGTCCCTAAAAGGGTCAAAGCAGTGGTCAAAAATTGGTGGATAAGTGTCTTGAAACCTCCCTCTTGAAGGAATTCAAGTCATAGGAAGGTGGAAATACAGAAGCAGGCAAGGAGTTCCAGAGTTTACCAGAGAAAGGGATGAATGATTGAGAATACTGGTTAACTCTTGCGTTAGAGAGGTGGACAGAATAGGAGTGAGAGAAAGAAGAAAGTCTTGTGCAGCGAGGCCGAGGAAGGAGGGGAGGCATGCAGTTAGCAAGATCAGAAGAGCAGTTAGCATGAAAATAGCGGTAGAAGACAGCTAGAGATGCAACATTGCGGCGGTGAGAGAGAGGCTGAAGACAGTCAGTTAGAGGAGAGGAGTTGATGAGACGAAAAGCTTTTGATTCCACCCTGTCTAGAACAGCAGTATGAGTGGAACCCCCCCAGACATGTGAAGCATACTCCATACATGGACGGATAAGGCCCTTGTACAGAGTTAGCAGCTGCGGGGGTGAGAAAAACTGGCGGAGACGTCTCAGAACACCTAACTTCATGGAAGCTGTTTTAGCTAGAGATGAGATGTGAAGTTTCCAGTTCAGATTATAAGTAAAGGACAGACCGAGGATGTTCAGTGTAGAAGAGGGGGATAGTTGAGTGTCATTGAAGAAGAGGGGATAGTTGTCTGGAAGATTGTGTCGAGTTGATAGATGGAGGAATTGAGTTTTTGAGGCATTGAACAATACCAAGTTTTGCTCTGCCCCAATCAGAAATTTTAGAAAGATCAGAAGTCAGGCGTTCTGTGGCTTCCCTGCGTGATATGTTTACCTCCTGAAGGGTTGGACGTCTATGAAAAGACGTGGAAAAGTGCAGGGTGGTATCATCAGCATAGGAGTGGATAGGACAAGAAGTTTGTTTTAGAAGATCATTAATGAATAATAAGAAGAGAGTGGGTGACAGGACAGAACCCTGAGGAACACCACTGTTAATAGATTTAGGAGAAGAACAGTGACCGTCTACCACAGCAGCAATAGAACGGTCAGAAAGGAAACTTGAGATGAAGTTACAGAGAGAAGGATAGAAACCGTAGGAGGGTAGTTTGGAAATCAAAGCTTTGTGCCAGACTCTATCAAAGGCTTTTGATATGTCCAAGGCAACAGCAAAAGTTTCACCAAAGTCTCTAAAAGAGGATGACCAAGACTCAGTAAGGAAAGCCAGAAGATCACCAGTCGAGCGGCCTTGACGGAACCCATACTGGCGATCAGATAGAAGGTTGTGAAGTGATAGATGTTTAAGAATCTTCCTGTTGAGGATAGATTCAAAAACTTTAGATAAGCAGGAAATTAAAGCAATAGGACGGTAGTTTGAGGGATTAGAGCGGTCACCCTTTTTAGGAACAGGTTGAATGTAGGCAAACTTCCAGCAAACTTACCATCACTGTGACGGGGTCAGCAGTAAGTCGCCGAGGAACAAGCCATCACTAAGGTCTCTTTAATCTTTAGTCTTTGTTACATAACAATTGTTTCTCTTCCTCAGTAAAATATACCTTCATCAGTTGACAGATAGTACGGAGTGACCATATTCGTTATTCAGACATGAACAATGGCAACCGGGGATTATTTTCTAGATACTTGTCAAGACGGGTCTTAAATTAATCAACAGTACCTGAGTTAACAAAGCTTAATGGAAGACAATTCCAGATATTTATGACGCCATTGAAGAAGAAATATTTGCCTTCATTTGTTTGAAATCACATACCTATTATTTTAATGCCATTGTTTCTTGTAACATTAGACTGGCTGAGTGTTAGGATGAGTTCAGGTCTCATATTTGTGAAACCCTTAAAAATTTTGTAAAGCAATAGCGGATCCCCTCTTAGTCTGTGTTTGGACAGGGAGAATAGATTTAGTTCCTTAAGGCGTTCCTCGTAGGGATTATTTCGAAGCCTTGGGATAATTTTTGTTACTCTACGTTGTATTTTTTCTAATTTTTCAATATCTTTTTGTAGTAGGGTGACCAAAAGTGTACGTTGTATTCAAGATGAGGACGTACGAGTGAGTTGTACAAGGCTAAAATGATTATCTTTGATTTGAAGGTGAAAGATCTCCTTATGAAACCTGTTAATTTACTGGCAACTTTAACGACTTCAGTGCAATGTTTGTTTGGTTTAAGACCTGTTGACACTAAAACTACCCAAACCTTTTCCGGCATCCACACTTTTGATGGGGGTGTTACCCATTTTATAATTATCTTGCGGATTACTATTTCCAGCATGTGATACGTAGCATTTATCAAAACTGAAGTTCATAAACCACTTTTCAAACCATTCAATGAGAGCGTCTATGTCTTTTTGCAAAAATTTGACGTTGGTTTGGTGAGTCAGCCTTCTTACCAATTAAAGTATCATCTGCGAATTTTGATAGTTTACTTACGATGCCTTCGTCTATGACATTGATACATATTATGAAGAAGATCGGTCCTAAGGCAGATCCTTGAGGAACTCTAATACTTATATAGATCCAATTTGAAGAATTACCACTAATTACTACATGTTGTTTGCAGTCTGCTAACCAATCCTCTATCCTACGTCAGCGAGGTCACCTGATATGCCGTGAGCTTTGACTTTATGCATGAGGCGCTTATGAGGAACTTTATCAGGAGGAGGAGGAGGAGGAGGAGGAGAAGGAGGAGGAGGAGGAGGAGGAAAAAAAGAAGAAGAAGGAGAAGAAGATGAAGAAGAAGAAAGAAAAGAAGAAGGAGGAGGGGGGGAAAAGAAAAAAGAAGAAGAAGAAGAAGAAGAAGAAGAAGAAGAAGAAGAAGAAGAAGAAGAAGAAGAAGAAGAAGAAGAAGAAGAAAAAGAAAATGAAGAAGGAAGAGGAATAGGAGCAGTACGTAGAAGAAAGAGTGGTAGTAGTGGTAGTTGTTGTAGTAGTAGTGGCAACGGGAGGAGGAGGAGGAGAAGGAGGAGGAGGAAGAGGAGGAGGAGGAGAACTGGTCGGGTTTAATCCTCCTGGCGGGGAATCCGATTGTGGCGTAGTGGTGTTGAGTGTCTCCTCTCCACCCCGACGTGTTTGCTTTGCGGCGCTGATAAATGTCGGCCTGTGTGTACCTCCTTTGTGGGGCGGGGGTCGAGAGGCCGGCGGGAGGCTGAGGACCATCTGTTTGGGAGTCCTTTGTCGCGTTTTGTATCAGCGTTTGCCATCGGGAGTAAACATGGCGGCCGCCTGTGTCCTGGGAGCTTCCGGCCGCCCTCACCCACCCACCCACGACTAGTTTTCTTCCTACGTTTCGATGTCTTTCTCGCCTTTTTTTTTTTTTTTTGTTCTCGTGCAAGTGGTGGTTTTGTGGCTTTTGCTCATTCCTGCTCATTTTCTCTCCTGTTTCAGTCTCTTTCTTAATTTTTTTTTGTTCTATTTTTCGAGTTATAGTGTAAATGATGGTGATTTTTTTGGTTCCATTCCCGCTCGCTTTCTTCCCTGTATCGGTCATCTTTTTATTCATATTTATGTATTTTTTAAAGTTATCTTGTAAATGGTGGTGATTTCATAGACATTGCTTATCATTTCTGCTCTTTTCCTCCTCTATTCCAATGTTTTCCTTTGTTTTCTAAGTTATCACATGTTTCTATCTTTTTTTTTTTCGTTTTCCTTTGTGTTTTCCCAGCCACCGTATATATTATCATAATTTCGAGGCCTATATCCAGCATCCTTATTTGTTTCCTTCTCTATTTCGTTTTATTCGTTTTATTAAGCATTTACCAAGTAATCGTATAACTTGTAATGATTTCGTGTTCTTTACCTATCATTCTTGTTCGTTTTCTGCTCAATTTCCACCCCTTTCTTCTTTAACTATTCTGTTTTTTTAAAGTTATCATGTAAGTGATGATGATTTATTTCGTGGTCTTTTCCTACTTGTTTTCTTATTTATTTTGATCTCTTTTTTCTATTTTCTTTTACGTTTTCCAAGTTATCACGGAAATAGCGGTGTTTTTGTACGTTTGTCTTTATTTACAGGTGATGAGGGACCTGAGAATGAAGTGTTTGGTGGATTATTCGTCTTGCTTTTGTCCCGCGCGGGGGAGGGAAGGGGGTACTGAACGGAAATCGAGACTGTCTTGTTTGTTTACGATAATCGGACACCGGGACAATCTAGCTCAAGTGCTCGTGTGTCTCCCGCCGAGCACGTATATTGTGGGGTATTGTGTCCTTCCCGTGTGTGTGTGTGTGTGTGTGTGTGTGTGTGTGTGTGTGTGTGTGTGTGTGTGTGTGTCTGATCCCCGGTATACTCCACTCCCCCCACCATACCCTTTATCAGCCTATATCAGTCCCCATTATCCATTTTCTTTCATCTCCTTCTCCCTTGTCCCAGCCAGGTGTGAAATATGAGTGTATGGTTGAAATATTTATGGTAGTGTTAATTTTCTGCAGTGTGATCAGGGTTTGTGTTTTGAAATGCTCAAGATTCTTATAATGACGATTTTCATTGGCAACAGAGGTGATTATCTGAGTTAGCTTGGATATTTTTCCTAACTGATGATGCATGAACCTTATTAAGGATGACTTTTTAATGGCAACTTAACGGTTACTTGAATTTTCGAGGATTTTTTTTCTTTTTATTGATGATGCGCGAATCTTGTTAAACTAGTATGAGAATTTTCAGTGGCAGCAAGAATGATATTTGAGTTCTTGAGGAGGGTGTCTCTTCACTAATGACGAATAAACTTTATTAAACCATTAAAAGGACAATTTTCATTGGCAGCAAAGTCTGAGTTCACGAGTATGTTCTTCCCCAGTGATGACGTAGAGACCTTGTTATACTATTACTACCCATGAAAACACCCTTGAAAAGCCCATAACCTCTAGTAAAAGCTGCTCAGAGTGGTCGACAAGACAGCTACACGTTTAAGGATGAGGCCTCTGACGGTGTGTATTTCCGATGCATACAAAAGGCTCTCTTGCGCTAACGGTCTCAATTTTCCGATGAATACAAAAGGTTTCCTTATGATAAGTTTATATTTTTTGTCTTGTGAAGATTTTTTGAGATACAGTGGCCAGCGTCACTAGTGGTTTGAGCCCATGTCTTTGCTCCTGTTATCAACTCACCAATGCATCAATCAATCAGGCTGGGATTTGGAAGCTGAACTGACGCTCCTCGCCTTGTCTACTTCCTGGTCAGTGAGTGTCTCTGGATCCGGGATCTCAATCTTGCCTCGCCTTGCAGGGACTTCACGGTGAGCTAACGAAGACACAGATGCAAGATTAATTTGTGTGTAGGTAATGGTCTTACAGGCGTGCAAGGGAACATCATGAAGGAGTGCTTGAAATATGCATACAGCTGACACACTTGGCAAATCCACATAGAGGTACTGAAGATTAATATTATTACTTGCTAATGAAGAGATAGGAAAGGAAGGGGTCTCTCTCTCTCTCTCTCTCTCTCTCTCTCTCTCTCTCTCTCTCTCTCTCTCTCTCTCTCTCTCTCTCTCTCTCTCTCTCCTCATTCTGTCCCTTCCTTTCTCCTCGCCATTATCAAGATATGAAACGTTTTCCAAATATTTTGTTCCCTCTTTGATTCCATTGTTTCCCTTTCAATTGGCTTAGTCTTTATCAGGCGAGGGACTGAGGAAAGGAGGGAGGGAGAGAGAGAGAGGGAGAGAGAGAGAGGGAGGCAGAGCTCAAGGCGGGGGAGGGGAAGGGGGGAGGGTCGAAGAAGAAAGAAAAAAGGAAAAGGTATCAGTGTTGCCAAGATCAGAGGATAGACGGGCGCCATATGGTAAGGTTTCATCTCCCGCTGGTTCTGGTAACAATGACTATTTTGTTGTTGTGTGGAAGAGCGCGAGAGAGAGAAAGAAAGAGAATATAAACATAAATCAATAAACGTAACGAGAGAGAGAGAGAGAGAGAGAGAGAGAGAGAGAGAGAGAGAGAGAGAGAGAGAGAGAGAGAGAGAGAGAGAGAGAGAGAGAGAAACAGCAACAGACTAATTGGTCCCAACGAGGCAATTTGTGAAAAGCTACACTAATCGAAAATAAGAAAGATACGACGGAAGAATAAAGAAAAATCGAGGAAAATATGGAAAGTAGGAAAGAGAGAGAGAGAGAGAGAGAGAGAGAGAGAGAGAGAGAGAGAGAGAGAGAGAGAGAGAGAGAGAGAGAGAGAGAGAGGTCGCGACTCTTGGTGTAATTAAAGGATTTTTCTCTTTATCACATCGGTGGCTGCAAATTATTATCTTTTAATCTCCCTTCCTACCCGTTCCTTTCATCCTTTCTCCTCCTCCTCCTCCTCCTTTTTGGCTTTCCTCTTCTTCACTTCTAATTCTTTATCATTCTGTACAGTATATGAATTAGTGCATACGCTGAATGTGTGTGTGTGTGTGTGTGTGTGTGTGTGTGTGTGTTCGCAGCACACTTCCTTGTTCATTTCCGTAACTATGAATGGACAAAGAAAAGGAATACAAACTAAAGAGAACGAGTTACAAATAAAGGAATAAATAACAATAAAATAATGACAAAAAAAAGACTAAAAATTACAATGAGGAAGAAAAAAAAACTACAAAGAGCTAAAAATAAATAAACAGTAAAACCTATAAAACTAATAAAAATTATGAAAAACGAAGAGAAAACATTAAAATAGATGAAAACTAGAGAGAGAGAGAGAGAGAGAGAGAGAGAGAGAGAGAGAGAGAGAGAGAGAGAGAGAGAGAGAGAGCGTGTATATGTGTGTGTATGTGTGTATGTGTGTGGGCGGAGCGTAGGTGTCGGTCGCCATTCAGTCATCAAGCTCTCCACTTTAGCTATGATTCTTTCGTACTCAAAGACACGCTGTTAATTTCCCTTCTTGCTTCACTCTACTTACTCGTGTGTCAGAAGTAATTAGTCCCCGAATATCTATCTGATGAGAGCTTTAATTCACCGCCAGGAGGAAGGAGGTGACGTGGGAGGGAAGGAAGGGAGGGAAGAGGGAAGGAGAGGGAGAGTGGTGATTTTGTTATTACGAAAAATACAAGTAGATGTGTTTCGAGAGAGAGAGAGAGAGAGAGAGAGAGAGAGAGAGAGAGAGAGAGAGAGAGAGAGAGAGAGAGAGAGAGAGAGAGAGAGAAATACATTGCCGGATAAATATACACACAAACAAAAATACAAACACACAAAAAAACTTAAAAAAAAAGAAATAATAATAGAAACTGAGACAAACAGAAACAGACAGAAGAAAAGACAGAACGTGGATTGAAAGTACTGGAAGGAATGGAGAGGAAAGGCGAGCATGGGTAGAGGGAGGGGAGAGTGAAGGTGGAAGGGAAAGGAGTGAAGGTGGAAGGGAGAGGAGTGAAGGTGCAGCACAGGGAAGTGAAGGTGGAAGGGAGGAGAGTGAAGGTGAAGGGAGAGGAGTGTTCGCCCCACCCACACCGCCCACCCTAATAAGATGATCCTGCGCCCGGCCTCTCCAGGTGGGTCAGGTTATCCGTCATAATTACAGGTGAGCGATAAGCCGTCAGGTGGCCAGGCACTTAATTAGGTCCGTGGAGGAATGAAACAATTTTAGTATTTTGTCTTGTCTTTCT
>NC_087180.1:7524114-7556614 GCF_035594125.1 Scylla paramamosain
TGTGAGTGGATAATGGCATACATTAAGGACGCGGGGAGGGGAGGGGGGAGGGGAAAGAAAATGGATGGACTTGAATAAACTGATCGTCGCTCGGCAAAAAAATGAAAGCGAAGTTAAATTGATAAAAAATGTGAATTAGTTGACGCTGGCCTGAGGGTGGAGTGAAGGAAAATGGAACGTTGAGAGAAAACGGGATTTAGGATTGCATTAAAAGAAGAAAAAAAGAAAGAAAAAAATGTTGAGGGTGAAACGAAGAAAACGGAACATTAGAAGAAAAGAAAAAAAGAAAACGAGATGGATTTGCAGAGAGAGACAGAAATATAAAATTCAAACTTAATAATAAAATCTAAATCATCAAAAAACAAAAACAAATATAGAATAACGTAATAAAGGAATGTATAAATGTACCCTTGTGAGAATTTAATGAATTTTCTAAAACCTAAAGGCATATATTTTTCCTTTAATTAAAAAGAGGAGAGAAGGGCTCAGGGTTCATTAAGGCGTCATGTTCAGTGTGTGAGCAAACACTGCGGGGGGAGGACGTGCCGTGTTCTTTTTGAAATGGAGGGACCGAGAGAGAGAGAGAGAGAGAGAGAGAGAGAGAGAGAGAGAGAGAGAGAGAGAGAGAGAGAGAGAGAGAGAGAGAGATCAGAAAAAAAAACGACTAAAAGAGAAATAGAGATAGATGGACAGATAGCTAACCAGTCAGCCAGGCAATCAGACTGACAAACAAAAACTCAGGCAGACAGATAACCAGCCAGCCAGTAAGCCAATCAGACAAACAGATACATGGAAAGACAGTCAGCCAGCCAGCCAACAGAGACAGACAGACAGACAGACAGATACAGACAGTAAGCCAATCAGACAAACAGATACAGGGACGGACAGTCATCCAGCCAGACAGACAGATATAGACAGACAGACAGGCACAGAAAGACAGCCAACCAGTTAGACAGAAAGATATATAATTGTTAATCTGTCCGTTACCAAAGGAACAAAAAATAGAAAATGAGGAAAAAAAAATAATAGAAGGACAAAGCAGAAGAGAATGAATAGATGAGCTAAATGAATGAACAGATGAACGAAAAATAAGCATGTAATGAATGAACGAATGAATGAAAATACGTAAAGAAATATATCCAAAATACGAACACACAAATTTCGAGTTAACATCTTCATTACTAGAATAAATAAAATTAACATTATTATCACAACACATGTTACCAAGCTGTGTGTGTGTGTGTGTGTGTGTGTGTGTGTGTGTGTGTGTGTGTGTGTGTGTGTGTGTGTGTGTGTGTGTGTCTAGTCCTCGCAGCGTCTGGTACAGCACGTGTGTAGACATCTATGTATGTGTGTGTGTGTATGACCGTAAATAATGATGTCTGGTGGGTCCGCGTATGTGTGTGTGTGTGTCTACCTTTTTTTCCATCATACCTTGAGGAAATGTCGCTTCATTGCCTCGTATTTATCAAAGCTTACGTTTTTTGCAGTTCCTTTCATGGCATTTTTTCCTTCCTCCCATGATTTCTTTGGGAAGGAGGAGGATATGGTCGTCTGGGTGTTACCTTTTGCCTTACTATTTGGAATTTCTTAACCATATTCACTGAGTTTTTGTATACGGAGAGAGAGAGAGAGAGAGAGAGAGAGAGAGAGAGAGAGAGAGAGAGAGAGAGAGAGAGAGAGAGAGAGATCGACGAGGAGCACCAGCAGTAGCAAGAGCAGAAGGAACAGGAGGAGAAGGAAGGCTATTGAGAAAATCCTCTCTTCCTCCTTCCCTTCCCTGCTTGTCCCTCCTTCCCTCTCTTCCTCTCTCTCTTTCTCTCTCTCCCTCTCTCCCTCCCTCCCTCCCTCTTTCCCCCAACTCCAAAATTCATCATTCGCCATTTTCACTGACTTCTGATCGACAAATAAGACTCAACAATCCTTTGCTCTTCACTTTATATCGTGATCACGTCCCTCAATAGAGTCGGGCGGGGGAGGCAAGAGGGACCCACAGCCACGCTCCGCCTCCTCGCCCCACCGCTGGCCCGCCGCAGAGGTCAATATCCCTCGGCCGGGGTCAGTGTAAATAGCCCGTGCTAGCATCGAGGCGAGAAACTTTATTAGCGGGGAATACACACAGAGCCGAGGCCCCAAAAAGCTGCGATTCCCCGTCGACTCGGAGTGGAACGTAAAAACATCAAGTGCTCAATTTAGCTCCATAACCCACGTCCTGTTGCGACATTTTTCTGAGGCTGGTGTTCTGTCCCGTGCAGCGTCTCGGTCTCCGTCCTCGCCGCCGCGCCCCTGCTGCTGCGAGGCCCTGTCAGGCTGCGGTCTCGTCTCGGCGGAGAGTTTAAGCGAAGGTGGCAATTAAGGATGATTATGTATTAATTTCGGTAGCAAGGAGTCGCGTCCGCCCGCACACAATGGGGCCGAGATAGTCATTATTAAGGGGACAAGCATCCATTAGGGGGCCGGGATTTGGCCAACCTTCCGTGTATTCCCGCCAGCCAATCAGCAGCCTCGCAGCTCCCTCCCGCCTCCCCCTCCGAGCCTCCACACAGTTACCGGCGAGCGTTTTGTCTCTCTAACCGCTCTTCCCGCCTCTCTGAGCTACAGCCTTCAAAGGTGTTCTGGGGCCTCGACACTCTGAAGGAGGTGTCTTATGAGGGCTGGAGACGCCGGAGACAAAGAGAGAAAAGTGGAGGTGAGGAGAAGAAGCGTCGTTCCTCCGGCAGCCGCGCCGAGTCACTATTATCCAACCGCGAATTATCCCAATACCACAGGCAGTCCGAGGCGCTGATTGGTCTGTTTCGCTGCGACCCGCGCTCTCATTGGTCAACACCACGAGGGATTAGGTGTGTATGCATTGTTCGTGTAAATAGTGTTGAAATGATTACAGGTCCCGGGCGGCGGTATAAACGAAATAAGCGGTGTCGCGGGCCGGCCAGTCGCTAGGTGTGGCCTGAGCTTCGCGGAGGCCGGCCGGCGTGTGTCTGAGTGTGTGAGTGCGTAAGTGACACTCCAGTGCCGTCGCCATGATGGAGCGCTCCCTCAAGTCTGCCTCTCCGCTTCCCCCAGAGTCGCAGGACTCCCAGCGCACCCCGCCGCCGCTCCCGCAGATGGAGACGCAGCTGTCGCCGACGACGGGCCCGCCGCCCGCCCGCTCCTCCCGCGTGTACACCATCGAGGACATCCTGGGCCGTCCGCAGCCTCAGGAGTCCTCGGCGCCGCAGGTCAACGCCGTCGACAGCCAACTCGCAGGTAAGGCCATGCGGTGCTGTCCTCGCCCCCAGGTGTGCTGAGCGGTGGTGGGCAGGAGGCCGCGCCGCCAGGTGACCTGTTTGCCGGCAGCCTCTCAAACACGTGGCAGGGGCCGCACTCTGTGACGGGGTCAGTCGGCTCGTCTCAAGAATTGTAAGCCACCATCCTAGCGAGGCGCCGCCCTCAGCGCCACTCGCTACTGGTTTAGTTCATTTCCGATGTGTCGCCGCCAGACAGCATCACACAGGAACACGAGACACTCCACGGCACATTAGGAGACAATTTTTTTCTTCCTGATATCGTAGTCATCCTCGGCAGTGTAGCAGTGGTGGTCAGGGACCACCACTGCTACACACTGACTAGTCATCAGTGGTGGTGAATAATAATAATGATAATAATAATGATAATAATAATAATAATAACAATAATGATATCAATAACAATCACGACAATGAACATTTTTAAATAGAATATTCATCACCAAATCAAACTGTATCTATCAACCGGACCACGGTGCTAAAAGGAAGCGCGTCGAAATAAATCAAAGGAAAGACAAATGCGGGCGGGAGGCAAAGCAATGGGGCGGCACGGGAAGCCCCAATGACAGCAGACTCAGCACCGCCACACAACGCAACACACACACACACACACCAGCACATCACTCGCGGCGATAATTTGGTAACCTGAGGACGCCGGGGGCCACGTAACGCCCAGCACGGCAGGGACACGCGCCACCACACCCGCGGAGACCACGTCACCAGTCTCCAGCAGGCAGAACACAGGCCGCCTTACCTAAAGCCATGGAAGGGAAGGACTAAGCTATATATGCCTGCAATAACGCGTTTTTAGGTAGCGTGACTAAGTCGCTGCGCTAAAAACTTTCTACTCGTATTCATAACGAAAACTAAACTAGAACCATACATTGTATAAGGGAAGACAAACAGTGAGATGGAGTGATGGAATAGCGTCAAAACTGCAAAGGATGGCAGTCAAAGAGGAAGATGCAAGGGAAAGAAACAATTGAAGGAGACTCATACATGGCGCCGACTCGTGACTCTAGGGAAACGGCGTAAGGAGAAGAATGTGGTGGTATTGGAAGATACAAAGGGCAAACAATTGAAGGAAACTCGTACATGACGCCAACCCCTCGCTCTAAGGGAGACGGCGAGAAGAGAAGACTAAACGATATTTACAAAGATCATGAATAAGTCGTTAGAAACTACACAAAAAATAACAAGGACAGACAGACGGGAAGAAGAAGAAGAAAGAGAAACAAAGAAATTAGATAAGCACATTCCAAAAATAGGTATATATTACGGTACGTTCCAATGTTGGCCCACTATACAAAGAAAGACAGACAGACACAGACATAAAGACAGGTCGGCCCTCCCCCCACCCCCAATGCTTACAGATACGACGTTCAGAACTTCCAAGTGGAGTCTTACTTTTCCCACCGCGTGCCAAAACAAGTTAGCATCACGGCCTCTATTTCTTGCTTCTGGTGACGTTGAAAATGTCTTGTTATTTATCTTTTATCTAATTTTTGCGTATTTTATTTGTTTCTCTTTCTTTCTTATTTGCCTCTTTTCTTTCCTATTCTCGGTTTCTCGCTTACTTGCTTTTTCTCTCTTTCTCTCTCTCTCTCTCTCTCTCTCTCTCTCTCTCTCTCTCTCTCTCTCAAAACTCCACAAAATTAATGATATTAGAATGACATAAAACCAATTATTGTTATTATTATTATTATTATTATTATTATTATTATTATTATTATTATTATTATTATTATTACTATTGCTACTATCATTACCATTATTATCATCTCTGCTACGGCGCTTCATCTCCGTCTCCTCCCACTCACACTCACACATACACATACACGCCCCTCCGACACGACGCGACACGCTATTCAGAAACCCAGTCTCTTCCGACCTAGTTTTCTTTCAATTTCCATCTCTAGGGCGCTCATCTCCGCCCCTGTCTCTTCATTTCCCAAGTCATTATCCCCCCATTATTACGTCATTCGCGGTAAATAATGATATCGCCCTTCAATTAGCGGCGAAAAAATGGACCGACAGAGGGCGAGGCGGCGAAGCAAGGGAGACGCCCTGATTGGTTGGAAAAAACGATGCCTCCTAGCTGTTGATTGGTTCAATTCTATTTTTCTTTTAATTCTTTTCCCCCTTTTTCTTATTTCTCCGTCTCTCTCTCTCTCTCTCTCTCTCTCTCTCTCTCTCTCTCTCTCTCTCTCTCTCTCTCTCTCTCTCTCTCTCTCTCTTGTTTGTTTTTCCGTATTCTTCCTTCTCCTTTTTCATGTCATTATTTAAAATTGTTTTATGTATTCAGCTTTGTATTCTCTCTTCTGTTCCTCTCTCTCTCTCTCTCTCTCTCTCTCTCTCTCTCTCTCTCTCTCTCTCTCTCTCTCTCTCTCTCTCTCTCTCTCTCTCTCTCTCTCTCTGGTAACTTTTTAATGAACTCCACTACGTAAGCCGCGTTTATTAGCCTCGCATCAGTGTCGCCTCGCTGTCACCCCGTGGTTCAACAAATGCCTAACGCGAATGTGTGCGTTTGATTTTGCAGCATTTTCTGGTTAAAACTATTGATGTATTCTAACTTTTTTTTTCAACTCGTGTCTGGCATTTTGGTTATTACTGGTGTTATATATTTGTGTTGTTTTGGATTGATATTATTATTAGTGTTGTTGTTGTTGTTGTTGTTGCTGTTGTTGTTTTGCTGTTGTAGTTGTTGTTGTTACTGTTGATGCTGCTATTATTATTATTATTATTTTCATTATTATTATTATTATTATTATTATTATTATTATTATTATTATTATTATTATTATTATCATTATTGTTGTTGTTCTTGTTGCTATTGCTGCTACTACTACTACTACTACTGTTACTACCACTGCTACTACTACTACTACTACTACTACTACTACTACTACTACTACTACTACTACTGCTACTACTACTACTACTACTACTATTATTACTGCTACTACTACTACTGCTGCTACTACTACTACTACTACTACTGCTACTACTACTACTACTACTACTAGTACTACTACTACTACTATTTCCTTTTTCCTTTCGTTAAAAAATAACTATTTATACATATGATTATTTTTTATGATATTAATTGTTAATTTTTTTCAATTACACTTTAGTTTTCCTTTACTTCTCTTTACTGATTAAAACTATTCATATACTTTTATCTTAATATTTTTGTAATATTTTGCATCCTTTTTATTCCATCACTCTTGTCTAAATTATTCATATTTTTTTTCGGTTAATTCCATTCATATTCTAAGTTTCTTTTTCTTAGGTCAAAACTATTTATATTATCTTCTTGTTAATTCTATTCATATATTGCGTGTTTTTTTCTTTCTCTAGTTAAAACTATTTGCATGTATTTATTTTTTTTATCTTGTGATTAATTTTATTCACATATTTACGATTTAGCTATATTTTTCCCTCTGGTTAAATCTATTGATATTTGAATTTTCTTGTATAATTTCAATAAACGTAAATATGAAAAGGATAGCGAGATACTGAGAGAGAGAGAGAGAGAGAGAGAGAGAGAGAGAGAGAGAGAGAGAGAGAGAGAGAGAGAGAGAGAGAGAGTTATACTGAAACAAACGAATCTATTTTCTGAAACAATAATCTGGCAAAGCGAATTTCCTTTTTCCAATAACACGATCATATGTTCCTCTTTTTGTTTAGGTTGGGGTCGACTCTCTCTCTCTCTCTCTCTCTCTCTCTCTCTCTCTCTCTCTCTCTCTCTCTCTCTCTCTCTCTCTCTCTCTCAATCCTTTTCATTTCTTCCATATCTATCTGTTTGGGGTACGCCTCCTCTGTCTGTTAATTATGTTACGATATGCCTTATGTTGTGTTGCGTTAGGCATGGCAAGGTTAGACTAGGTAACGTTAAGCTAGATTAGGTTACGTTAGGTTAGTTAGGTTACATTTGGTTAGGTAACATTAAAATAGATTAGGTAAGTTAGCTAAGGGTTTGGCTAGGTAAGGTTAAGTTAGGTTGGATAACGTTAAGCTAGGTTTTATTAGTTAAGTTAGGTTAAGTAACATTAAACAATGTTAACTTAGGTTAGGTTAGGTAACGTTAAGCTGCTATTAGGTTAGGTTATAATAAGTTACGTTAGGTAAAGTTAGGTCTGTTAGTAAAAGATATTTGGTAGAGAATGTCTTATATTTAATTAATTAATTTATTTTTCACTAAATATTGTTCATGAGAAAAGCGGCTGACGGAGCACGGACACACCCGGATATCTGGTCTGATTACGTTAAGTCAGGCCATATTAGTTTACATTAGATTATATTAAGTTAGATTAGGTTAACCTAGGTTAGTAGTTAGTAGACTAGTAGTAGTTAATAGTAGTAGAAGTGTCTGGAGGGGGAAGTCTCCAGGAGCGGGAAATGTCCATGGGGTAAAGTCTGGGAGGATAAAAAAAAAAATAAGTCTCACGAAAGACAAATCTTGAAAGGGAAGTGTCCAGGAAAAATATGTCTGGAAACAGAAGTGTTCAGGGGAATAAATAGGGAGGGTAAAGTGTTCTAGGGGAACTGGTCTGGAATGGAAAGTGTCCAGGAAAGTAAAACTGGAAAGGAAGAAGGAAAGGTGTCTAAGAAAACTCACTCTGAAGGGAAGAAATTTTTAGGGTGGGAAAAAATCCATTTGGGAATAACAGAGAGAGAGAGAGAGAGAGAGAGAGAGAGAGAGAGAGAGAGAGAGAGAGAGAGAGAGAGAGAGAGAGAGAGAGAGAGAGAGAGAGAGAGAGAGAGAGAGATAACCAGAAAAATCAGAATTCTTTTACATAAATCATCTAAACACACACACACACACACACACACACACACACACACACACACACACACACACACACACACACACACACACACACATACACACACACACACAAACCAACCACCACCTAAAAATATTTCCTCAAAACCTTCCTAAAAAAAAAGAAAAACTGCAGCGCCGCAGCTCAGTCACACTCCGCCATTTGCATATTCACTTTCCTTGTAAAAATTCACCGTCCTCATTGCAGTGTAGTTTTAATGTCCACTTTTACTTTAATTGTGCCGACTCTTAAATATTTCACGATTGCAGACACGCACGCCCTCCGTCCCCTCCCCATCTCTCTCTCTCTCTCTCTCTCTCTCTCTCTCTCTCTCTCTCTCTCTCTCTCTCTCTCTCTCTCTCTCTCTCTCTCTCTCTCTCTCTCTCGCCAAGTGTCTTTCTTTTTCCTTCCTTCACTGCAGTGGCATAATTTGCTGGTGATCTTTACAGGTCTTGGGAAGGCCTTGGGCAGTCTCCCGTTCGTCTTCTATGGATTTTGATACATTTAGGTTAATGCATTTACAAATTTTACGATGGGTTGTTAAATTCTTTTTGTTCCTGGCGTTTTTATTATTAGCAAAGCTTCTATTGCTGGTGCTGCTACTGGTACTATGTACTACTGCCACAGCTACTACTACTACTACTACTACTACTACTACTACTGTTTCTGAGTGTTGTTGTTTGCTCTAGTAGTAGTAGTAGTAGTAGTAGTAGTAGTTGCTTAGTTCTGCATGAACTCACATAAAACTCTTACTGATTTTGATTAGACGGGGCTGCACTTGCTTCTTTTTTTGTTTATCTATTCAATCATAAAAAAAAATATATCAACAACAACTACAATAACAACTTCAATAATAATAAAACAATAATAATGGATGATAATAATAATAATAATGACGAAAAACTGGACGAAAATAAGGAAGTTTGTAACAGAAATAGATGGTAGTGGTGGTGGTGGTGGTGGTGCTGGTGATGATGGCGAACACAACACACACACGCACACGCTCTCTCTCCCTCCCCCCCCTCCTCTCTCTCTCTCTCTCCTCTCTCTCTCTCTCATTACAACAGAGGTCAGGTGGGGGAAAGGAACCGCCGGCTACGGGTAGGTAGGGAAGGGTAGGGCATGGGAGGGAGGAGGGGGGGGCATGTGGGGCAGGAGTGCGGTGGTATATTAAGCCACAAATCCTACTCTAATACTCCTCGAGGGGGCTGGAGAGGGGATGGGGGGAGACAAAACAGAGGGAGGGGTAATTTAGCGCTTGGTATGGGAGTGGAGGAGAGGGGAGAGGTTAGTACATTCTCCCCACCTTTCCTCCTCTTCCTCCTCCTACCTTCACCTTTTACCCTTTCCTCCACAAGGCTCTTGACGTCCCAGCACTTCTCTTCCTTTCCCTTCCCTTCTCTTCCCTTCTCTTCCCTTCAATGACCCTTTCTCTTCCACATTAGTACATCACTTCCTCCTCAACTCTTTCCCCTCTCCACTACCCCTCTCTCTCTCTCTCTCTCTCTCTCTCTCTCTCTCTCTCTCTCTCTCTCTCTCTCTCTCTCTCTCTCTCTCTCTCTGACACATATTTAACAAATTAGACCATTGAATTATTTATTTATTTTTTTTTACCTGCACGATTACCTGACACGTTAATGAGGCGACACACAGGTAAGATGAAATATGCATATCTCTAAACACACACACACACACACACACACACACACACACACACACACATACACACTTGCAAAGCAGGACACACAATTAATACCATGAAATTATAAAATCATGAAAAAAAAGCTTTGTGAAATGTGTTAACTTATTAAAAAAAAATAGTTGCATGAGAGAGAAATTTAAAAAAATACCAGAAGTCTATTCACATAAATATAAAGAAGAAGAATGAGAAGAAGAAGAGAAGAAGAAAAAAAACATTATAACAACTACAACACCAAAAACAACAACAACAACAGCAACAACAACAAAGAGAACATCACAATCAAACAAGAACATGAAGAACAAGAAGAAAAGAAACCGCAACAAAAAGAGAATATTCACACATTTATACAACACCAAAAAAAAAAAAAAAAAAAAATCACGTTTCTAACACTGGGAATTCATAACTGTGACATACATAGACGAATGAATATAATAGGTATTCGAGGGCCGGAGAGGGGGGAGGGGAGGTGGCGAGTGCTTTCTGGCGGGTTGGCGAAGGTATTGGAACCCACAAATCGGATCCAAGTGAACAAAAAGCCTGAAGGTTAAGGGAGGAGGGGGGATAGGCTAGGGGGGTGAGGAGTGAGGGGGGAAGGGGTGATGCTGTGAGGCGAAGAGGTGGAGAGTAATTCAATTATTTTTGCCTGAATGACCCGCTATTGTGTGTCACCTTGTTGCCTGTGGTGATAGTCTCTCTCTCTCTCTCTCTCTCTCTCTCTCTCTCTCTCTCTCTCTCTCTCTCTCTCTCCTTTCGGAAGAAATGCAATAATAATAGCAGTAACAGTAGTGGTAATACAGTAATAGTACTAGTAGTAGTTGCTCTTGTTGTTGTTGTTACTACTATTGCTATTGTTAAGACTACAACTATGTATTTTCTATGTTTTTCTTTTTTTTCGTTCTGTTTATCATCATCATCATCACCATCATCATCGTCACCATCCTTTCCCTTCTTCTCCCACAGCCTCCCCATCAACACCACCTCCACTACCACCACCTCCACCTCCACCTCCCTCCTCGTCCTTTTCCCTTAACTACCTAACTACAAGAGCTGACAACACCCTTCAGTTTATACTCTTTCGCGCGTACTGGCCAATCAGATGATAGGGGGTGGGACATTTGACCAATCAGCGAGGAGAGGAGGAGGAGGAGGAGGATGGAAAGGGGGATGTTCTCTGTTTCCTCCTCTTGTCTTGGAGTCTCATGATTAATTGGACTCTCTGTGGTTCCTCTTGTGTTCAGATTACTGCGTATTGATTGGTGGTAATTGCTCTCTTAAGGTCCAGTGCTGATCTGATTAGAAAGACGGAGGCGGGGTAGCGGTGGTGGTGGTAGTGGTGGTGGTGGTAGGAATGGATTAAGGTGTATGGGAGGTATGTCTATAATCGTTATCACTGTTAACATTGTCATCACCATTATTATCTCCTCCTCATCATTATCATCATTGTCGCCATGAAATATCTTCGTTTTTTATTTTTTATTATTTTTTTCTTATTCAGTATTCATTCTTTTCCCAGGTATTTTCAGGTGGACAGGAAGTTGACGTCAGGTTAGCTTATGTTAGGTTTTGGTAGATTAGGTTTGGTTAGGTTATGCTAGATTAGGTTAAGTTATGCTATATTAGGTAAAGTTAAATGAGGTTAACTTATATTCCTTATCCTAACTTAACCAACCCAAACCTAACATAACCTAACCTAACGTAATCTAACTTAGCATACACCTCAAAAAAAAAACTAAAAAAAAAACAGCTAATGGCAGGTATTTATGCGATTCACATATATTGCCTACTACTACACACACACACACACACACACACACACACACACACACAAGAGCGGAAGGATTACAAGGCACTTCAGTTTGGGTCGTGAAAGCACAAATAAGACAATTACACTCATTACTACCTGTGTGACGCCAGGACTCAGTAATTCCCCTGTTTACCGTCAAGGGTCGAGGCTGAAGAGCGGTCCATTGTTACCTCGGGACCCAAACCTCTCGTGTCCCAATCAGATAAATCCATGATACGTCAAAACAACGGGAAGGGTGAGGGCTGAGAGAGAGAGAGAGGAGAAGAGAGAGTGAGAGAGAGAGAGAGAGAGAGAGAGAGAGAGAGAGAGAGAGAGAGAGAGAGAGAGAGAGAGAGAGTCCACCATTCCCCATCCCGACAGAGCAAACTGAGTACTTTTTTTTTTCTTGTAGGGACTTAAGCAATAAAGCAATAGATACAAATTTAGGAATATACCTGACTTTGGTTCGGCCGCAACTGTGTTATACTATGCAGTTGTGGTCTTCTTATTACAGAATGAGCGTAAATAGGCTGGAGTCTGTGTAGAGAAAGGTGAAGAGGACTGAGTAATGGAAGTAATAGAACAACACATACAAAGCGAAGAATATATTTTGCTTTGGTTAGGTCGCACCTGGATTATACTCTGCAGTTGTGATCTTATTACAGAATGAACGTAGATAGGATGAAGTCTGTGCTAAGAAGTATGAAAAGGATGATTTAGGGAAAGTAAAAGCTTTTCTTACCATGACAGGTTAACCATTTCACTGCGACACGAAACGATTAGCAGCACCAGATGCAATGCGTGAAGTCTTTATAAGCATCTACAAGAAAGTTAGCGATAAAAAGAACACATTTTGCAATTTCTTCCCAGTTCAAAAATTGGATGTGACTGTAGAACAAGTAAAGATGTCTTAGAGTGATTGGTAATTAGGAAAAGTTGTACCAAGTGGCAGTCAAAGGGTTAAAACACATTGAGCTGCATTCACTGAAAGAAAGTAGACTGCATGACGGTATAAAATAAGTATTTAAATATGTTGAAGGGCTCAGCAAAGGAAATACACCAGATTATATTAGTCAGGGAACAAGTTAGAAATCGTATGGAATGGTCATAAGCAAGATAAATTTAGATCTAACAAGGAGACAGACAAAAGATGGTTTCTAAATGCGGTTGTGGATGAGCGGAGGGAACTTACAGTAATATGAACGTGGTAAGTGCACAAGTATTGGATGGATAGTTTCAAAAGGATGCCGGATGAATTTATCGATGATGATGATGATGATGATGATGATGATGATGATGATGATAGAGAGAGAGAGAGAGAGAGAGAGAGAGAGAGAGAGAGAGAGAGAGAGAGAGAGAGAGAGAGAGAGAGAGAGAGAGAGAGAGAGAGAGAGACACACACACACACACACACACACACTATTCCGGTTACCACGCAGAACAAAGTCAGCACATCCCCTTCGTTCATTCCGGATCAAAATGGGTAGTTTGCATCCATTAAACTGGGCTGCCATCAATTAGGGAACGCACCTACACGCGATCCCTAACGACCGGCCGGCAGGGTAATCACCTTGTTAACTATGCCCATTGTCCCACCCCGGCCTCGGTAATTGGTGAGGAAGAACAGAACCTGAGGGACGAGGAAAGGGCTGAGCGGTCAAGGGAAATACAGACAGAGTGTGTGTGAGAGAGAGAGAGTGAGAGAGAGGCAATCATACCGCTTCAAATCAGGTATTGTTCTTTGCCACGAAGATTACTGCCGCTAGGTATGCATCGCCTGCCTAATACCCTCTCCTCTTACTCCTCTTACTCCTACTCTTCAGCCTTCTCCCGTCCTCACCGCCTCCTCTTCTGCATTTACTCCCATTTTCGTTATTTATGTTTCTTGACTCATTCAAATCTTGAATTCAGATCTTCAAGTCTTCACATCGTTGTCCATCTTACTCCTATTCTTCAACCTTCTCTCCTCACCGCCTCCTTTTTCTGCATCGACTTCTATTTTTCTTTTTCTTTGTTGTCTCATTCAAATCTTTAAGTTCTTTCTTCGTTTTTTTTTATCTCAGTTTTGTCTTCTCTTCTGTTTCTTCTACAATGTTAACTGCTTATACTTCTATTACTTCTATTTCTTCTCCTTATCCTCGTCTGCGTCTCTCGTCAATCTCTTGTATTTCTCTATTTTTTTATTCAAGTCCTTAAATTTCCTTCCTTTCCTCGTCTTTTTTCAATTTGTTTTCTCTTCTCTTCCATTTCTCTATCTCTTCAGGTGATGTGTTTTTTATCTTTCTTTTCTTCCTTCTTTTTTCTTTCTTCTACCTCATCTTTTTCATAATGATCGTGATGTTTTCTTTTTTTCTTTCTTTCGTCTACTCCATCATCATCATCATCATCATCATCATCATCATCATCATCATCATCACCACCACTTTCTTCTTCTCTTACGTACTTGAATAATTCCACAAGGCTTAACAGAACCGCGGCTTCTCTCAGAACCACGATCGCTCTAGTCTAATACACAGAAATCCTTGATGTTCGACTTAAATCTGACCTCATCCTGCCACGAGTGCGTCTGTCTGTCTGTGAGTTATTACTGCAACTTAACAATACAAAATTACAAGAAACTACCCACAAGGAGGTGGAGGAAGGAAACATTTTGACACTCACAGGAAATTTTTGAAACGTAGGCTTGTCACTCGTAAGAAATTCAGTCAACAGCGATTCTGTCTGCTGCTGCATTTTGTTTCTGGGAATTGCTACAGGAAAGAAAAAAAGAAAATACAATAAAGTAAATATATATATAAAAAAAGAAAAAAATAATGAAAATAGAAGTGCAATGTGCCATATTACTTAGTATCTCGACGGCACCTGTATTCAGCGTCTAATCAGCGTATATATGAGCACTTAACCCTTTCGCCGCTGTTTGACGCATCTCTCCTGAATAACTAAGCACTCTGAGGTATCTTTTCTGGTTCCACAGCCACTTCCAAATGGCAAAATCTATTCTTTTTACTTCCCTTCTTTCTTGCAGATGATTGTAAAAAATTTCATACATTACTTTTGGTGTTGAGTCGTTACATATCACAATGAAAGGGTTGAAAGTATCGTTTATTTTTTTATCTACTTTACTCTATTATTTCTTTTAGATGGGCTGCTACACGTGGACCTGATGGCGTCTTGCACCTTCCCATGTTTTCTTATGTTCCCATGTTACATTGTTTTACTAGACCTCACAGCCTTCAGTTCCCTCTTCAGTGGTCAGAGTTTAGCACGTGATCCTGAAGACCTTGGGTGATATTACAAAGGGAATCCTGCAATCCTTGTCTCGACTGCCTAACTTCAAGAGAGATGTCAGTCTGGTATATACATAGACTCGATTAATTCCGTGTGCAGTTGAGTTAATGTTGCCTTAGTCTTCATGTAAAAGAGGCACGCAAATGATTGATCTGAAATACAACTGCACTTTATTCCTCATTCATCTGACTTTTCACTTTCCTTCTTTCCGTGCCTCATTTTTCACCTCCTTCCATCCTTCCTTCTTTGATTATATTTCTTTCTCCTTTACTCAGTCATCCTTCACTCCAGTAATCTATTCTCCTTGTTATTCAAGTTTTTCATCTTAGCTTCATCTCCACTCATATTTATCTTTCTCCCACTGCTGTTTCTTTCATTACATTTTTCTCTCCTTCACTCAATTATCGTTTATTTCAGTAACTAATTCTGCTTCAAGTGATTAATCTTTTCCTCATCTCCTCTCACCTTTCTCTTCCTATCGCTGCTGTTTCTTCCATTGCATTTTTCTCTCTCATTTACTCACTCATCATTCATTCCAGCAATTCATCCTTCTTGAAGTAATTAATCTTTCCTTCATCTCTCTTATGCTTCTCTTCTCACAGCTGTTTCTTCCCTCTCACTTCCCCTTCCTGTTACCTCACCGCTAATTGAGTCCACGGGAGCGGGATGGACAGGTGAGAACAATTGAGCTCGCATTAGAAAACCACAAGAATCTCGGCAATAACTTTACCTTAATGAGAGAGAGTCAGACGCATTGTTGCCTTAATTACAGGGATCCTCTAAGAGCTTCAGGATTACACTTGCTCTCGCCAAAATAATTCGGATCTGGATAAAAAAAAGGAAACACAGACAAAAAAACAAGCATTAATTACAACACCAATAACCAAAGACACGTTTTATTCATTTATTTATTCGTTTACTCATTTTTTTTTTTTTTTGCGTTGAATGAATGCAAGTCAGCTAAGGAAAAAAGGCAATATTTGTGAATAATTTTACAAGTATTTGCATGAGCTTCTGTTCATTCATTAGTTCCATGTATTGATATTTTCTCTATTTTTTATGTTTATTGGTTATTTTCTTCAGTTTTCTCCCAGCATTTTAGACTTGATTTCTTTTTAATTTTCTAACAGATTTTAATTTATATATATATATATATATATATATATATATATATATATATATATATATATATATATATATATATATATATATATATATATATATATATACAATTTCTTTTTTTTTTGCCGGATGACGCTCCTGCCTCGACATTTCGCTGAGTCAATTAAGTTTCAGGTGAACGAACATAAAAGATGAACATTGAGTCATTCTTACTGCACCTTGTCATGCTTAAGTAGTCTGAATGAGAATAAAAAAATTTCAAATCTCTCTCTCTCTCTCTCTCTCTCTCTCTCTCTCTCTCTCTCTCTCTCTCTCTCTCTCTCTCTCTCTCTCTCTCTCTCTCTCTCTGTATGTCCCCTTTTCTTTCACCTCTCTGTCTTACTCTTTCCATTTCTTTCTCTTTACCTCTGTTTACCTGTTTGTCTGTCCATCTGTATGTCTATCCGTGTATGCGTGTACAGTATGTTTGTATTTGTGTATGTATGTATATATATCTCCCATTCCTCTCTCTCTCTCTCTCTCTCTCTCTCTCTCTCTCTCTCTCTCTCTCTCTCTCTCTCTCTCTCTCTCTCTCTCTCTCTCTCTCTTTCTCACTTTTACTCACTCACTCACTCACACACACACACACACACACACACACACACACACACACACACACACACACACACACACACACACACACACACACACACACACACACACACACACGCAGGCCCGGTAGTAATGAGTGGGGGTCGCTACGAGCTTACCGTGGCCGCCAGCCTCGGCAAAACAAAGGAGCCTCATGGAATCCGTAATTAATTGAATTGAAGCGCACACAGACACCAATTAGCCTCGTGCATTGTGGGGCGTCATTGGCGGCGATTCGTTGCTGCACAGAGTCAAATTTTAGCTTCCCTCTATTGTTCACCGGGGGAAAAATGACTGTAATACGTGGCGGTGGTGGAGAGGGAGAGGTGGTGAGGGTGAGCGCGAGTGAGAGGGGAGCGGGAGAGGGGAGGTGTGGGAAGCGATAGTTATTATTACTGCCACTTATTTACATAGCAATGAAAGACCTGATTAAAAAGGAGCGTGACGGCCTGTGATTGGCTGACAATAACCTAAGTCCCGCCGCGCTCATTGGTTCGCGCCAGTTTGTGGAAAGGAAAAGAAGAGACGCGCCGGGGGAAAAAAAGTATAGCCGGGAAAAAAAAGGGTGGAATTATTTTCTTCCGCATTAACTCAATTTTCACTTCACAATTTGCTGGAAAAATCACGTTCAAAATGGTAATTCTCGACCCGGCCTGAACTCGATTGCAAAGTTAATTGTTATTCAGATTACATTATACAGCCGCCAGTGGAGGTACGTAGGTTTCCATGTATATGCATCGATATGTATGTATATATTTTTTCTATTCTCGTTCGTTACCTGACACTAATTGTTTTAAAACCTGGACGCAAATAAATAAAAATAAAAACAAAAGTGGTGAGGGTGAATTGGGTGTTAGTTACGGCAACGCACGATCGAGGCTCTTTGTGGAGTCTTCGTTAAATCACTCCCGCAAGGATTTGTTGTAGTGATGACTGATGACCCCTTTTTTTTATTCTTTTTTTTCTATTTGGTGTTCATACTTATTTAGGGTTTATGACTAATTAGATGCTTTCAGGGAATTATTACTCCTCCTCTTTGCCTTATCATTATTTTGTTGCGGGAACTTTTCATTTTATGCTTCGGGTTTCGTGAGTGATCAATTATGTGGTTAGATTGTTTATTTTCATGTTTATAGTGTTTTTGTATTTTTACCGCTAAACGTGTAGAAATGTTCATACTTTTACTGGTATATTTCAGTTACTATGATCAATTGTACGGTGTCTTCGGTTTTCTCACTTATTGATTCAGATGTCATGTTATTTCTTTTCCTTTATTCCTCACGACTTAATTGTACTTTACTGTGGTTTAGATTTCAAGGCAATTAATTAAATAGGTGTGTTATTTCCCTCCTCTTTACTCATTATAACTTTACTACTCACTTTCAATTAACTCCCGGACTTTCCACTTACTCATTAACTCACTTTCAAGTTCCATCTTTCCTGCGCATCACTTACTATGATAAATTTTTGCGAGTCACAATTTATATTCTTATTTTCATCCAACGTAACATTACATGTTTCGTGATTTTTTTTTTTTCGTTTTTCGGTCTTTTCTCATATAGATTCAAGTGTGTGCAATTGATTATTAAAAAAAAAAAGAAAATAGTGCACTTTTTTTTTTTTTTTTTTTTTTTTTTGTAGAGCGGTGATATTCGCGGCACGGCACGGTATTCTTCTGAGGGACAGTGTGATCATTTGTAGACTCCTTTGACGCACTTTCATATTATACTTTCTTTTGACGCACTTTTCCGTATCATCATTCTTTCTGACACTCTTTTTCATATCATAGAATCTTCTGACGCTTTTTTTTTTTTCATATCACAAGTTCTTATGACGCACTTTTTTCATATAGATTCTTCTGGCTCTTTTTTTTTTTATTTTATTTTTTTTTTTATATATATAATCGATTCGATCGCATCAGTATGGTCAGCAGGCGGTGGCTGCGAGTTTCTATCAGTATTATTCAACGGATCACAGCATGGAAAGTCTGAGAGTCCCTGGCACGGGCGTGGTAGATGTGGCGGGCAGAAGAGAGCTACGTCCCCTGGGAGAGTGGTGGAGCAGGGGTGAGTGAGAGAAGCGAGAAGAATGAGAGGATTAGAACATGCAGGGACGGGATGCAATGGTGTAAGTTAAGAAGAGGAAGTGAAGGAAGTAATCAGATGCTTCCTAATTTACTTAAGTTTTCTCCATCACTCAGTTAATCGATTCATTATGTTCAGCTTTACCACCACCATCACCACAGTCGCCGCCGCCGCCGCCGCCGCCACTACCACCACCACCACCACCACCACATTAACCACACGGGCATCGCAGCTTCCTATCGTTACACATTGATTTTCTCTTCCTGTACGTACGTCATCCTCGCGCTTTCCCGCCTTCCCACCACGCCGCCTCCCATGCCCTCAACTCAACATCCCGCGCCCAAATTAAGTCCAAATTGTCATAAATTGACTCAAAGTGACTCAATTTCAAGCTCCCTCTTCAAGTCGTCCTCTCTCAGCTTCAATTTGGATGTCAATTCACGCCAACAGAAGTGTGAAATGGCCATAAAATCGTAATGAAGGTAATAGTCTGGCAGAGAATCAGCCAATTTGTCATTTTATTGCCTCCTCTTTGTCAAGGAATTTAAATTAGAAGGGCGAGTCGCTGGCTTATCCTCCTCGCCCAAGAAAGGTTTCCAAGCCCACAAGAAAATGGTTTGAATTGCCGCCGGTAGGGGGGGTGGGAGGGGGCAGGTCTTCTTTAGGTAAATTGTGCCATTCAGAGGAGCTTATCTACCTCTCTCTCTCTCTCTCTCTCTCTCTCTCTCTCTCTCTCTCTCTCTCTCTCTCTCTCTCTCTCTCTCTCTCTCTCTCCCTCCCTCAAGACATCATTTACGAAGGTATTTACACTTAATTGTTCATTGTGCTCCCGCTTGTGTTCCCGGAATCCCCCTGTGGTTCAAACGTGGCCGCTGGGGATCTTAACACACGGGGCGGTGAGGGGCGGGGAGGCTCAGATCAAGACGGTCTGCAGGTGAAGTGGAAGAAAATGCGCCTTCGGGTAGAGCGTGACCAAAAATTTGACGCTAGGAAGCCTGAGTGAGTGATTGAGTGAATGAGTGAGGGAGAGAACGAGGGAGGCTGGAAAGGTCGCATCGAAATGGAGACTGTGAATAATTACCGTGAATAAAGTGACGGATAACGTTAAGAAACGGAACTGCAGGTGTGTTTATTGCCTAACGTAAACTTGCAGGGACTTTATAAAGAGGCTGGAGTTCACGCGCATCAGGGAATGGATGGAGGTGACGCGAAAAGTCCTGTGGGTTTGAGAATGTTAAGTTAGTTGAGGTGAACATTATGTGAGGCGAAGGAGGCGGAGAAGGAGGAGGAGGAGGAGGAGGAGGAGGAGGAGGAGGAGGAGGAGGAGGAGGAGGAAGGATATGCTCTCACCCACTCTTAACCTCTACTTTCTAGCACCAATTGGTCATATCCGATTCTATTGCGCTTGACTTAGTCCATTGAATCCGGTTCTGGAGGTTCTGGTGTGTGTGTGTGTGTGTGTGTGTGTGTGTGTGTGTGTGTGTGTGTGTGTGTGTATGTGTGTGTGTGTGTTCAGGTCCTCGTACCCACATTAACTTTGAAGAGAGAGAAAAATGAGCGGCCGGAACAGAAAACAGCATTCCCTAATCTTCCCTGAGTTACAATTTTACACTTTTTCCTTATCTAACCTGTTAAGAATTTTCGCTACTTTGTCCTCGGAAAGTGTCCAAATCGTCTTGACTTGTCCTGGCGTTGCAAAATCATCCTTAGTTAAAAGCGTCCTCCTTTTCCTTTTCCCTTCTCTCCCTCCAAAATAAAGGAAAATTAAATTAAATAAAAATGTCAATAAAATAAAAATGAAAAAAAAAAATATATATGTTCTAGTTTAAATGTGTAACTCCTGTACTATAAGTCGTCCATCTATAATTGCCAAAGATTTCTTTATTCCTTATCTAAAAGTGAAGCTATAGTGCAGTACAAAAAATGAGAAACCGCCAGACAGACTGATAGGCAAACAGACAGGGAGACCCAAATGATTAGTGACAGACGGATAGAGAGACACAAACAATTAGAGGCCCAAAAGATTAGAGACACGCAAATAAAGAGACAAACAAGCAGAGAAACTCAAATTATACGAGACAGACATAGGCACACAAACAAACAAAGGGGCAGAGATCCCCCAAACACACACACACACACACACACACACACACACACACACACACCATCAAGAAACATTCACCGCTGTTCATGAAACGCATAAACACGTGAACAATACAAAAACACCACCTTCCTGGACGCCTTCCTCTCCGCCTATCGCGTCAGGCAGCGGTGTTACAGTCCTGGATCTCGTGGCCTCGACGTGCGGCTCTTGGGGGTGGGGGCGAGATCAACAAATCGCTGCTCAACGGTCCTTTGTCGCGTCGGATTATAGGGAAGCTGAGGAATCGTGATCGTGATGCGTGTTTTCTCTCCTGTGCTTTGTGTTCTCGTGAGTGCTGACCTGATACAGTGCTCTGGGTGTGTGGTGTCGATAGTACTGGGGTGCGTGAGTGACTGTTGATGTTGCGTTGAGTGATAATTGTAGTAGTAGTGGTGGTGGTAGTAGTATGGGGAGGACAAAAGAAATATGAAAAGGAAGAGGAAAAGAGGCAATATAATTTGTAGTATTCGTGTACTAACATAAAAAGGGACAACAAAAATATAGTCCTCATGATTCGAACACTGATGTACAGCTGCCGTATGTGTGTGTGTGTGTGTGTGTGTGGCCGGGACGAAGGCGTGGCTGCGTAGATAACTAACAAAGCTATGCTTTTTAATAAAGGCGAATAGAGACGTGAATACCTTGGCGTGTAGCTATCATCTATGGGTGAGGATGTGCCTGCCAGGATGAGTATAACTGAGTGGGCGAGAATGCGGGTATTGTTCCTGGCTGTGTCTGGGGGCTGGGTATGACTGTCTGGAGCAAGGGTGTGACTGCTTTGGTACGGGTATGGCCTGGGTGTGACTGCCTGGGAGTGGAGTACGGCCTGGCGGGTGAGGGTATGTGGCGGTGCTCACCCTGCCGACACCTCTGTGCGGCTTAGCGTCATCCGCCATCAACTCACGCTACGCTGGGCGCCAAATGGAGGATTACTGAGGCGGGAGGTGTGTAACCGCTCGCCCACCGCGCTGCCCGGTCCGCCTCGCCCAACCTTGCCCAGCCTCTCTGCCTTGCCCCGCTCCCCCGCTCTGCCCTCCGACGCTATGCCCGCCTCGCCGCCTCTCCCAAAGGATCCTCTCTGGTCTCTGCCTCTCCATACCCACAAACCGGTGGAGCCAAAAATCGAGTGGTATCTCAGTGTGTTCTTACGCGAGCAGACCACCGCTGTCTCCTCTCCGTTGCGCTCATTTCGGGGTTCACATCTTCGCTGGTCTTGTATCTCGTATTTGACGCACCTGCTTGCTCCTTTCGGTCTCCGGTATAAGGTTACGCACGTATTTACCTAACGAAAAGATCCATGTCCTATACTCCTTACCGCCACACACACACACACACACACACACACACACACACACACACACACACACACACACACCTGCCCTCTCGATAAGCCAAGCCGCCCTACCCTCACCGCCAACAGCGTTCCCTCTCCTCGCCAGTCGCTGCCCACATTTTTTTCTTTCTTTTCCTCTTCCTCCTCCTCTTCCTCGCCGCTGTACATCACTCAGCCTCGCTATGATGCAACACAAATTACTCAATCCTGCCCAGCCCTCGTAACTCGCAATGTTGCGTGGTTCCCTCAAGTCCCCGTCGCTTCCCGCTCAGTCGAAGATAAATACTAGATACCAAGTAACAATGGTCTTCAAAAAAGGTGCGTATTTAAGAAAAAAAATCTTCATTTCCATGTAATAATGATTTCAAGGCACCGGTTAGATGTGTTTTGAAGAATAAGCCAACCATTATTGTTTATTGGTTTATTTATTGCTATTCTTATTGCCATTATTTTTGCTGCTATTATCAACATTGTTTATTATTATTATTATTATTATTATTATTATTATTATTATTATTATTATTATTATTATTATTATTACTTTTATTATCACTATTTTTCACAATTAATACCTAATTATTTATCTTTTTAACTATTCTATATCAGTGAGGGATTCACAAGACATATTTAACAGAGAGAGAGAGAGAGAGAGAGAGAGAGAGAGAGAGAGAGAGAGAGAGAGAGAGAGAGAGAGAGAGAGAGAGAGAGAGAGAGAGAGAGAGAGAGAGAACTATCACATAAGAGAGTTGGTAAAGGAAAAGTTACATTCATAATTTGCACAACACGTGTCTTCACCTGTGCTTCATTGGTTGTTTCAGAATCGACTGCCAGCGTGGGCAGCCCTGAGGTGTCGCCGAAGGCCGAGGGTGACCTGGCCACGTCCCCAGAGTGCCATGACCAACACACTGATCCCTTCGACTCGGAGAAGCCCCGCAAGGTGAGGCCTGTAAGGACACCCGCTGTGACCCGTTGACAGGGACTCCTTCACTAGTCCGTCTGTCTGTCTGTTTGCCAAGCACAAAATACACCGCTCGAATGAGGTCATGATGAAATTATCAATAAACGACAAGAAAAAAAAAAAAAATGGTTTCTAAGACCAATTTCATAAAAGAAATTCTACATTGAAACGAAATAATAAAGGCAAGTTTCTTTAATAATTTTTCCGAGAAGAATTTTAGGAAGACCAACAAATTCTTAAAAGAAATATTAAAAATCCAAGTCAAAACCTTAGAAACAAAATCTTAAAGAAAAGCCAAAAATATTTCAATATTCACACGTGCTCGGCTTGTGACAAAATTTACATGTATTCAGTTATTTTCTTGCCATGGCGTCTTGCTGTCCCATCGAGGCAGTGTGGAGTGCAGAGCGTGAGGAGAACAAGACTGTTACCATACCAAATGCTTGAAACTGACTGACTAGTGAAGGCGACCTTAGTTTTATGTGAAAAATGTAACATAATCGCCAGTAGCTCAGCATCACTTCATGAATGATTACTGCTGCTGCTGCTGCTGGTGCTGGTGAGGGAACACCTGGTTACCTGAGCTTGCACAACAAAATTTAATGAATTATTCAACTGTTTAACATAAGTTTTCTTTTTTTTTTTCCGATCATTTAATCTTCCGTAATTTCATACTCTCTCTATTCTGTATCACTTGCCTCGTGCTTACTTTCCTCTCTTCTTCTTTACTTTATATAACTTTTACTTCTAAAATGTTTACGCCTTTATCCTTTCCTCCATCGTCTTGCCTCCATTTTCTTTTCTCTCCTTCACCCAATAAACCGACTTAACCTTAATGTTCTTATCCTCTCGCCACTTTCTCTTTGTTGCATCTTACCCTCTTTCCTTCACATCCCTTTCTTTCCTTACTTCTCTATTATGCATCTCTCCCACGCTCTTTTAACGCACTCTTCTTTCAGGTCTTTCCTATGTTTCACCTTATCATAATACAATACTTTTTTTTTGCTACCCATTATCTCTTTCCTCTCTTTTAAACAAACGGCATCTTATCTCTCCCTTAACACACTCACTTACAGATCTTTCCTATATTTCGCCTTGTTGTACACTATTTCATCATGCTTCTTTTCTTGCTCCCCATGCACTATCTACGTTCCTCTCTCCTAAACCAACGAACTCTCATATCTACCTTTTAACACACGCATTTGTTTTCAGTTCTTGAATTTCGCCTAAACGTACACCATTTTTCACTATTCTTAATTGTTCAGTCCCCACTATCACCTTTCTTCTCTCCTAAATCAACGAATACTCATCTCTCATTTAATACACTCCTTCCTATACACCTTACCGTACACAGTTCCTCCAAATACTCCTCCTCCCTCTTCAGGTCCGCCGCTCCCGCACTACCTTCACCACGTACCAGCTGCACCAACTGGAGCGAGCCTTTGAGAAAACCCAGTACCCGGATGTGTTTACTCGCGAGGAGCTGGCTATGAGGCTTGACCTATCCGAGGCGCGCGTGCAGGTGAGTCTTCCTTGAGTTCCGCTTGTTTAGTTCTTCCTTAGTGTTAGTAATAGTGACCAGTATTCATAAACGCTTTGCTCTCACGCCACGACTATTTTGAAGCGCCACAGAAATAATTAGTCGTATTCTCAAGAGTGTTTTTCCTGTTAATAATGAAGAAAATTTGTAAATCTGTCACTAGATTCATGAAAAAAAAGATCCTTAAAAACCCGTGCAAACTCAACCAGAGCCACTTGAAAGTAGTAGAGGTGCGGCGCGGAAGTGTTTCAGAATATGGTTCATAGATTTATGGGTGGCGTTAATGGCGTAGGGTGGTGGTGTGTTTTGCTTATTAAGTGTTCAGATGTATAATTTGTAAGCTTTAATTGGTGAACACTTCAATATAATCTGTCTATTTTATCTTTCTTTGTTTATCTCCATGTGATTTGTCTGTTTATTTCCATGTATGTAAGTATATGTTCATCTCTCTCTCTCTCTCTCTCTCTCTCTCTCTCTCTCTCTCTCTCTCTCTCTCTCTCTCTCTCTCTCTGTCTAGCCCGTATCAATTAATACCTACATTGTCCTCACACGCGGCGCCACAAAAGCACAATAAAGGCGTCGACACAGCGAGGGAGGCGGGCAACAATCGCCTCCCTCCAGGGCCGCCTCGCATCTCCCTTATTGTGACCCGAATGTATTGTTAATTCCTCCATTACCGCGCCTCTTCTCCTCCACTTAACAGTCTCCACGCCTCGTACTCCTCCTCCACTCTGCTCTCTCTCTTTCCTCTCCTCCTTCTCCTCCTCTTCCGCTCCCTCCTACTCATCTTTCTCTCCCTCCTCTGTTTCGTGTCTCCACCCACCGACTGTTCTTTTGTCACTCGGCCTCTCACCTCTCCCTCTCACTGATGCACTCACTCGTGGACTCTTGCAGCTCATTGTCAGGCTTTTTATTATATATTATTTTCTTACTACCTATTGTTTTATCTCACATTTTTCGTCCTCTCGACTTTCTTTTTTTTTCTTTCTTATTTTTTCCCGAAGTGTTGAGTTCACTTCCATTCTCTTTCGCCTCACTCAGGAGGGATGGTCATTATTATTATCATCGTCAGTATTATTTTATCTTATTCCAACAAAAAAGAAAAGGGGGGAATAAAGAAAAGGGATGAAAAAGAAAAGAAAGGCGGCGTCCATGAACCTTCCGCGGCACGTGATTGGCTGGCGCACGATCGCACGAGCCAATTGGAATCCACGGAAACAAAACAGGCCAAGCGGAGGCAAACAAAAGCCTGGAAGAACAAAAGAGAGTCACAAGGGGAGGACAGGTGTCATAGGCAGCCCTTTGGCACCCCAGCGGCACTGCCTTTGTCTGTCCTGCATGGTGACGCTGGCGGTAGTGGCTGTGGTGGTGGTGATGGTGGTGGTGGTGGTGGTGGTGGTGAGGGAAGGTGACACAGTGAGGGTACAAACCAGACTACTGATGATGGAAGTCGGAAAAACACACACACACACACACACACACACACACACACACACACACACACACACACACACACACACACACACATCAGTATGCAGGGCGCGGGCTCTTCACCGTGACTAAACTGCTCAACGAATCAGAGTTTAGAGACTTGTTTAGCGTTTGTCATTCCGTCTGATTGATCGAAAAGCTGGGAAGAGAGAGAGAGAGAGAGAGAGAGAGAGAGAGAGAGAGAGAGAGAGAGAGAGAGAGAGAGAGAGAGAGAGAGAGAGATCTGGAAACGACGGAATGAGAACGAAAATGAGGATAGAGAGAGAGAGAGAGAGAGAGAGAGAGAGAGAGAGAGAGAGAGAGAGAGAGAGAGAGAGAGACGCTTCAGGCAGTGGCATCAGCAGCAGCAGCAGCAGCAGCAGGGGAGGGAGTCGCGTGTCACAGCAGACTCTGAATTGGGCACAGATTAGCAGTGAATTATCCCAATTGTAGCCTTTCATCACGAGTCGTTTTGCCGTGAAGTCCCCGAGCACGCTCCACCCCCTCCCCCCGCCCTAACTCCACCCCTCCTCCACACCGCCCCCTCCACACCCACACAACCCTTCCACCCCCACAACTCTCCTGCCTCCTCGTGCCTCTCTCTCTCTCTCTCTCTCTCTCTCTCTCTCTCTCTCTCTCTCTCTCTCTCTCTCTGCACCTTCGTCCCTTCTTCCTGTTCTCTTTCTCTTCTCTCTGATCTCCTCTTCGTAGTCCTTTTCCTCTTCCTCTTTCGTCATTGTTCTCCTTCTCCTCTTCCTTTTCGTCATAGTCGTCTTTCTCTTCTCTTCCTTCTCTTCCTTCTCCTCCTCATTTTCTTCCTCCCCCTTTCGATTCTTAGTTTCCTGCTCCTTTTCTCCCTTTTCCTTCTCCTTTTATTTATTTATTTGTTTATTTTTTTTTACGAGAAATGACGCCGCATTCCTTCCCGTGTTTCCTTCTCCGCTGCTGCAATGAAACGACAACATCTGCACCTTCGCCTCTGGTTTCCTGCATCTCTTTCTTTAGATTAAACTGTTTAGCTTGACACTGCAGATTCATGAAGGGCGAGGGGTGTGTTTGTTCTCCATTTGTGTTCCTTTGTGTCTCCCATAAGCTGAAGGATATACTGGATTTACGTGAGGATAAATGACGTGGTATTTTAACGCTGCGTTCGGGAGTTGGTCTGACTGTTTATGTCTATGAAATAAACTATATGTGGAAAGTATTAACTGCTCAGGTTAGGGAAGACTTTTCTATTTCCTGCAGTGGTGGTGGTGGTGGTGGGTGGTGGTGGTGGTGGTGGTGGTGGTGGTGGTGGTGGTGGCGGGTTAGGATGCAGAACATACATAGAAAGCACCAGAGTATACATAGAATGATACATAAGAGTTACAGTATACCAAGAGTAATTACAGCTGCTATGAATACTTTTGTTTTGTTTTGTTTTCTTTTTTCCTTTAATCACAAAGTGAGGATTCAAAATATGTTTCCCGGTGTCTTCCACTTATCTCTTTGCTTGGGTTTTAATTTCCCTTCCTCTCCTTGCCCGTCATTTCCTCTCGTTTCTTATTCATCCTTTCATCTTCTCTCTCTTTTTTATTTTTTCTTATTCCCTTCTCATGCATTCGCCGCGTCCCTCTTGACCTTTGTATAATCCTTCCTTCCTTCCTTTCCTTGCCTTGCCTTGCCTTTCCTTTCCTTTCCTTTCCTTTCGCACACTGTCCCTTGCCACTGTCCTTGTATCAGTGTCTTGCTTCGCTTCCATCATCTCCCATTCCGTCCTCGTCCCTGTGCTGTTCCGTCCTCCAACGCCTCCTACGCCTCTCCCTCCGCGAGGCCCCACACACTCAAGACGCGGGCCGGAAACAGTTCTAAATGGCTCTATTCCGATACACTGCAATTTGCCGGCGGGGGAAGGGGCTGAGGAAATCGAAGAAAATATTAGGAGACTTGGGTCGTCGAGGATAGAGGGACCTGGCTGGAATATGTGCCTAAAAATGATCCTCTGTCCACTTAATCCCAAGGCTCAGGGTCCGCTGCCTCCCTGGCTGGCGGATAGGTCCCTCTGGCGGCGCGGGAGAAGCACGGAAAGAATTAAAATCACTGAGCGAACGCTAAGGTGAAGATTACCCCTCGTGCTTTTGATTCCCAGGCCGGCCCAGGGAGGGAGAGGAGGAGTGAGCGGCGGCAAATTACTCCCCATTAATTACGGGCTATTTATAGATTAATCGCGCCCTATTTATTGCCATTGACGCTCAGACAATGTGATGTAATTGTCACTCTGGTTAGGGATACGGTGGGGGGTGCCTGCCGTGGCCTGACTGACTGACTGCTGTGGTGTACTTGACGGGCGCTGTGAGAAGCTGGGATGCTGTGAGGGCATGTAGGAAGGGACTGAAGGGTTGGAATGCTTTGAGGGAGGAGTGGCTGAAGAGCTGAACAAGTTATAAGAGGTGTGGAAGGAGAGGTTGAGGTGCTGTGAGGGGTAGAGAGGGAGAGGTTTGGTGTTGCTGTGAGGGGTATAGAGAGATCAGATGGGGAATACTGAAGGGTTGGCGAGGTTGTATACACGGTTGGCAGGTGGATTCTGTCAATGGTTTAGAAATTTATTTACTCTGCAGATTCTAACCGAAAATATTACTTTGTTTGAATCATAACTGAACATAATACTAATTTCACTTTATGCCTTGTACTTCTGAAACGTTAGTATTTGTCAAGTGAATCCCGAAGTTATGGTCTATCTATCTTTTTTTTTATATTTTATTTATCTAGCGATCCACTCTATCTACGTACGGCGCTAGAAGACCAGGAAAGTGAGGTGAAGTAATCTAGGCTGTTGTGGATCTGAGTGATGCAACTGGTGACTCGGCGTCCAGGTCACTGGACGCTGTGCAAGGGAATCCGAGGTGCGTCAAGGTGCATGTCAGGACGTATGGTGGCAGTGAGAGGGCGTGTGGCTGAGTGGCGTGGTACACAAAAAGCGAATGGAGGCTAGGTGGGTGTAGGGGTGTATGAGGGTGGTGTAGTGATGGTGTGATGGTGCTGGTGGGGAATGTACGTAGTGTTCTTTCTCATTGTCAACGATAGCAAATTTGATTCCCCGCAAAGATAAAATAGTTGAGTTGCTTCATACAAACAAACGGAAAGCTAGGTGAGTACACTGAACATTAGTTAGTCCAAGTAGAAACTCAGATGTGGTTATTATTGTCATTATTACTACATTACCACCAAGAATTCGTATTACTGCCTCACATGTTTTAAATTTGCTTCAGTAAAGACAAGTTCGGTGAGTTAAGAGCAACACAACTAAAACATGAGTGATAACATTCCGTCACCTTCTCCTTATCTTCGTCCTCTTCGTCCTCGCCCTTTTCGTCCTCGTCCTTGCAGCCTCCATGAAACAAATACCAATAGCAAAATTAAGAGCATCAAAATTAAAACATGAGCGACAACATTCAATAAACGGACACTTTCTCCTCTTCATCGTCCGCCTCGTCCTCACAGTCACCAGGGAACCATAACCAGCACCAAATCAACAGCAGCAAGTCTCAGCAGATCACATCACTCACCACCACAACCTCGCGGCGGTGACGAGGACGGCGAGACCCACCACGCAGACGAGGCGGATGAGAATTATTATCCTAGAACACAAATTTTCGTCTTTTAGAGAAGCGAGGGGAAGAAAAGGGTGAGTTAGGGGGAGGGTCTTTTGGGGACTATGCTAATCGATGTGACGCCAGCGAGCCACATTGAGAGCCAGCGGGCCGGAGGGTTACAAGAGCCCATAATGAACCCTAAATTTGACATAATTATATTTATCAATTCTTTGTGTCACGCCGAGGATTTGAGAGCGAAGGGCCCTTGACTTGATCGCTATCGGGAGTGTGCAGTGGCAGCAGGGAGAGTGGGAGAGTGAGAGTGGAAGGGTGGGAGAGGAGAGAAAGAGGTATGTAGGGCGGAAAGAGAGGGAGGGAGATGTAAAGCTAGAAGAGGCCGGAGAAGTGAGGATGTAAAGAGGTGATGAATGAGTGGAGGAAATAGAGACTAAGAAAGGGAAAGGAAGAATAAGGAAGGAGATAAGTGGGAGGAGAAGGAGGGGATGAAAAGGAAGAAGATAAGAGGAGGAGAAAGAAGAAGAGTGGGACGTTATGGGGGGACGTCACAGGTTGAGAGGAAGGGGAGAGGAAGGGGGAGGAAGGAAGAGAGAGAGGGAGAGAGAGGCAGAGAAAGAGAGGGAGAGAGGAAGAGAATCTTGCACCGGTTAACTTTAGGGAGAGAACATGAAGAGGGAAACTGGGCCTTGGGAGTGAGGGGACGGAGGGGTGGAAATCCGGGAGAGGGGCTGGGCGATATGAGCCTTAAGGGGGGAGGGGACGTCGAACTGTAATCGGCGATCCCTTCACATCTGTCCCGCATCTCATTTCGGTCGCATTGTTTCGGTCCTGAGACTTGGAGTGGTTAATTGCAAAGGTTTTTACCGAAAATAAAGAACACAGTGAAAAGAGGCGCTAATGGCCGAGTAATGAAAGAGCCAAGGCCGTATCAAAGAGGACGCATTATTCTCTTAAGTGGAGGAGAAGAATGAAGAAATAGGACCCGACGACTCGTTATGAATGTCCGCCGGGATAAAAGAGACGAGAGGCGTTATCATACGGCGACGACACGACTGCCCACGAAGGAGTACTGCCTTCTGCCCCGCCTCCTCCTCCTCCTCCTCCTCCTCCTCTTCTTCTTCCTCCTCCTCCTTGACATGACTCTGCTATTGTGGGATGCTTCACTCCATTGTCATCTCCTTCCCTTCCTCCTTCCTCTCCCTCCTTCTCTACTTCCTCACTTCCTCCTCTTCTTCTTCCTCCTCCTCCTCCTCATCCTCCTGCTCTGATGCCCGCTATGGAAAGGACATCTTTATCTATTATATCTCTTATCTTTCCTTCTTTCCTTTTGTTTCTTTGTCCGTCTTACTCTATGTCTGTGTGTCTGTATGTAAGTAGGTGAGTAGATGAGTAGGTAGGTATGTTGTATCTCTCTCTCTCTCTCTCTCTTGTGTCCCGTTCCGCATCTTGGTTCTCCTCCTCCTCCTCCTCCTCCTCCTCCTCCTCCTCCTCCTCCTCCTCCTCCTCCTCCTCCTCCTTCTCCTCCTCCTCCTCCTCTTCCTAATATTCAGCACCTGGTCATGTGTCCAAACAAAGGGGGAAGGAGAAGGAGGAAGAGGAGGAGGAAGAGGAGGAGGAGGGGAGAGAAGCGGAAGTGAGGCTGGTGTTAGCAAAATACTGAAGGAGTATAGGGAGAGGAAGAGGCGGATGAGTAAGAAGAGCAGGAGAAGAATTAAAGAAGGGTGTGATGGGAAGCGTAGCAATTAGTAAAAATAAGGAGAAATAATAATAATCTAATTACATAAACTGAAGAGAGAGAGAGAGAGAGAGAGAGAGAGAGAGAGAGAGAGAAAACAACAACAACAACAACAACAACAACAACAACAACAACAACTACTACTACTACTACTACTACTACTACTACTACTACTACTACTACTACTACTACTACTACTACTGCTACTACTACTACTACTACTACTACTACTACTACTACTACTACTACAAAAAACACAAAAAGAAGAGCCATGATTGAAGTCACTATTACAATAACAGAGGAGGAGAAACGGAGAGAAGGAAGAGAAGGAGGGAAAAAGAGAGAGGAGGAAAAGAAAACGTGGAGGAAAAGTAACAGGAAGATGTGAGAGAAGAGAAACACAGGAGTCAGGGGAGCAAAAGGGAAACTTGGAGAGACAGAGAGAGAGAGAGAGAGAGAGAGAGAGAGAGAGAGAGAGAGAGAGAGAGAGAGAGAGAGAGAGAGAGAGAGAGAGCAGGGAGAGGAAAGTAAATAATGGAAAATGTGACAGCAAAGGAGAGATGAGGGAGGAAACAGCAAGGAAACGTAGATGAACGGAGTGGTAGGTAAAAAGGAGAAAGGAGAGGGAGAGGGAAAAGAAAAAAAAGAGATAGGAAACAAGAAGGAAATGGGATAAAATGGAAAAGGAGATGGAAAACTAAAAAAAGAAATAGATAATACGATGACAGAATATAAGAGGAGAACAGATGATTTAAGAGAGGAAAATGAGAAGAGTAGCAGGAGGCAGAGAAGGTGAGGAGCGTAGAGGGAGGTAAGAGGGGAAAGGGAGAGTGTGGGAGAGGGGAGGGAGAGGGCGGGGAGGTGGTCCTTTGTGAGGGGATTTGTATTGTCGTGTGTGGGGCAGGCCGGTGTTTTGAGGACTAATGGGAAACTCAACAGTCACAATCATTTTCTAATCACCAGTAACTCACTTTGCTCTCAATGAAGTAATTGCATTCCACTCCACCCT
>NC_087180.1:7561614-7581614 GCF_035594125.1 Scylla paramamosain
CATCCTTAAAAATCAGTGTAACTTCAATTAGAGCTTTTTGAAAGTAGTGTTGGTGCAGCACAGAAGTGTTTCAGAATATGGTGTGTGTGTGTGTGTGTGTGTGTGTGTGTGTGTGTGTGTGTGTGTGTGTGTGTGTGTGTGTGTGTGTGTGTGTGTGTGTTTCTCTTTATGTAGGTCTGTTGGAGAGACTGCCACGTGTAGCCCTGATGGCTTTTTGCAGGATCTCTCTCTCTCTCTCTCTCTCTCTCTCTCTCTCTCTCCATTCCTTCTACTTCATCTTTACGTATTTTCTTCTCGTCACTTCACATTTTCTCTCCTTCATCCCTTAATCTTCATTGTTTCATTCTCCTTTACTCTCTTTCTCCTCTCTTTCTCGTCTTTTCTCTCGTACCTTTGTTATTTTCTTACTCTTATGTCCTTTAGCTGACTGTTCCTTTATACGTAACTATTTCTATTTGATTTCTTAGCTCCAACTTCCTACTTGTTCTCGTCTTTCTGTTTTTCCTCTTTTCTCATTCCTCTTCTATCCTGCTAAAGTTACGATCACTTTTTCCTGGAATATGAAGAGATAGAGAAGAGATGCGATTGCGGGAAAAAGAAGACAGAAATGAGGTAGGAGAGGTGGTTGGTGATGAAAAAGAAGAGGAGAGAGGGCTGTGAAAGAAAAAGAAAGAAGGAAGGGGAGAAAAGGCGATGAGTGGATGAGAAGAGAGGGGAATAGAGTGGAGAAGATTGTGGGAGATGGGAAGGGACGGGAGGGAGAGGGAGGTGAGGGGCGGGTGAGAGACGCTGCGCATCCCCCATGTGGCAGCTGACACAACAAAGAGGTTGGCGGCAATTATTAACTCGTTAGGTCAATTAGCAAAGGATTAATGTATTTCTCCAACCTGTTTTCACTCATCTCCTGGCTTCGTCGTCGTCGTCGTAGGAGGAGGAGGAGGAGGAGGAGGAGGAGCGCGACAAGGGGAGTTGGGTTACGTGGAGGGTTGCCGTCACCAGTAGCTCATCTGGCCCCACTAAGCTATATTTGTTTATCTTCGTCCCGAGGAGTGACACAGAGGCCACGAGAATTTTCTCTGGCGGATCTCAGGTCAGACTGTGCTATATGAGTGTTGTGGAGAGAGTCGAGAAGGAATAAAAAAGGGAAGGGAAGTAGAGTGTGTCTGCCCATGTCACCTTTCTGCCTCGCGCACCATCATCTCGCCCCCGCCACAGCGCCCACACCTCATCAGCTCGCCACCCTCTTTGCGTCGTGTTCAACCGCAGAAGCCAAATTGTTCTGTCTCTATTTGCTCACCCGAGTGACTCAGCGCGCGGTGCCTGCAAGCCCCGGGCAGCGAGGCAGCGGGGCGGCGGTGCCGTGCTGGGGACAATCCTCCATCCTGTGGCTCAGTTTCTGTTATGTTCATCTTGGGATGACAAAAATACTTCTCATTAATTGTTTGGTAGTTACAACAGGCGGTTAGCAGTTACAGCAACTACTTGCACTGTTCTTCCTCCAAACTAACCTCCTCTCCCTTCAGGTTTGGTTCCAGAACCGCCGCGCCAAGTGGAGGAAGCGGGAGAAGGCTCTTGGGCGTGAAAGTCCCTCCTTCATGGGCGTGGAGCATCCCCTAGGCGGCCTGCCCGACCTGCCCCTGCCTCTCCTGCCGCCCCCGCACTCCGTGGCCGCCGCCGCCACCGCGGCTGACCTGCTCCATCTGCACGCCATCCACGCCCTGCACCTGCAGTCCTTCCTGCACCAGCCGCACAGCCCCGGCCTGCACCAGAAGGCCTCCGGGCTGCCCTCGCCGCTCCTCAACCCCGTGATCCACCACTACATGCCGTCGCACCGCCTGCCGCTGCTGCACCCCGCTACCAGCATGGCCCAGGGGCTGCCCATCTCCATCATGGGCTCCTCCTCAGGCCCGTCCGTCAGTCCAGACGCCTCACCCGCCCACTCCCCGCCAATCAGCAGTCACGGCCCTATCAGCACCACCACCACCTCCACGCCCACGGCCGCCCCCGCCTCGCCGCCCACCGGGCTCCCTCTGGATTGCCGCGGCGCCTCGGTGGACCTGCTGAGGCTTAAGGCACGTCAGCACTTGGAGCGGCTCTCCCCGCCTGCGCCAGGCCTCCACGCCTCCTCTTGAACGCCCACGCCGCCACACAGCCGCCGAGGGTCTTGTTGCCAAGGTGGTCACTCTGTAGTCACGAGGGAAACATTGAGTTGATGTTATGTGTCGGTGGCAACGAGTACATCCCGGGCACTGAGGGGCGCCGCGGGCGCCGGGGCCTGGGAAGCCCCGCGAAGAGCAGGCGGCTCTCGGTGTCCGAATGTGGATGAAGAGGCACAGCGGATGTTCAGTTCCGGGAGGCGGAGCGGCGGGGTTGAGACGCCGAGGGTCACGAGTCCCTCAGGACGTGTCCTTCCTCACGCCGTGTATGAAGAGCCCCGCGGGGAGGTATGAAACGTACTATAATGCAGCAATTGCTATCATTGCTCGGGCGGGTCGGTGCTGGAGGGCGGCGGGTGGCAGGAGGGCGAGGGGCGCCAGTCTGTGTGTGACTCTCAAGTAGGCTCCCGTGGGCGTCCCTAGCAGCGTCTTCCGGCTTCTCCGTGAGGGCGGCGACAAAGTCTTTAATTACATCCTGATCAACCTTTCATTTGGTCAGGCCAGCTGTGGGGGCAGCGGCGGCGGCTCGGGGCGGGCGGCGCCGCGCCACACCAAGCGACACTTCCCATTAGAGTCAAGGTGCAGTGCTCCCAAAAATGTGGAATACGAATCTTTCACTTCCACTCTGGATCTTTATCGACAACTCGTCCGCCAATCTGGCCAATTTGTCAATAGATTAATGATTTTGAGCTTTGGAGACGAGTGGCGCGGGGCAGACTCCTCCCTTACCCACACATTTCATTACTGCCTTTATTGCCACGCGGCCCAAAGCTCAAATTGGCCGTTCCAGTCTTCCTTATTGACACTCGGCAGCAAACCCGGCTAATTTACGAGCTTCACGGGACACTGATGCTAATTAATTACGGCGGTAAGGTCGTAATTGGCGTGGCGGCCGCTGCGGGAATATTAGGGGCGTGTGTTTGCTCTTCTTCGACAATACACTCACAGGACGGACCAAGTTTCTCCCCTCCACTGTTCCTTTGGGGCTGTGTGTGTGTGTGTGTGTGTGTGTGTGTGTGTGTGTGTGTGTGTGTGTGTGTGTGTGTGTGTGTGTGTGTGTGTGTGTGTGTGTGTGTGTGTGTGTCTGTGTGTGTGTGTGTGTGTGTGTGTGTGTGTGTGTGTGTCTGTGTGTGTGTGTGTGTGTTTGTATGTGTGTGTGTATGCGGGGAAGAGAACATAAATGACAACTTATGACTTTCCTTTACCTAAAAATAAATTCAAACAGCTTGTCTTAATTTCACTGAGGAACAAAGTGACAGAATATTCCCTCAAGAAATTCTGTGCGAGAACCTTTGATTTATTATTTCCTTTCCATTGCGCTGCCGGCACACTCATACAAAAGTGAGTCCAGCTTGGCAGCGGCGCATTGAGCAAATAACACAATTAGTCAGCGAGTCAATCAGGTCCATTATTGCATTATTAGTCCAGCGTTAGAGAATACACCTCAACATGATCACGCTCCAGATAATTAAATGAGTGACTTTGACTTTTGCATTCTCTCCGACACTTGAGATTCCAATTTATATAAACTAAACAAAAACCGGTTAAGTTTTATTATATTACATTATTAGTTCAGCATTAGGAAAGTCATCTTGGCATAATCATGGAGGCAAGAATTAAAAAGATTACTTCAACATCCTCCACGCCACTGATCGCTCCACCGAACAGAGTAAAAACCGGAAAATTTTTATTTTTAGTAAATCATTTTTCCATCGTCACAAAAATTAAATTCACTATGAAAATGAGCACGAAAAGCACATGAATAACTTCAATATAATTCCCGCCACTTATCATTCCTTCTGCTTAAATAAATGAAGTAAAAACCTGATAAATTCTGTTATATATAGTACATTATTATTTCACTGTTACAAAAATTCACTTCACCATGATACCAAACAAAATATGTCCTGACAGTCGTCGCCTCAAAGCCACCACAGCCTCCCTGCTCCTCCGATGCCGCGCCTCACCCCCACCCGGCTGTCCTCTCAACTCACTCTTGACTCCTTTCTGCGTCCTCTCCCGCCCACCCACCGCCACGCCTAGCACGCAGTACTTAGGCCCGTGTTCTGAAACGCTTTCCTCTTTCACCACGACTATTTTCAAAGGCCACAGAAGTGATTAGCCGGATTCTCAAGACTGTTTCTCCTTTAAATAATGTAAAAACCTTGTTAATATGTTACTGGAACCGTAAAAAACATCTTCAAAAAGCAGTGTAGCTTCAAGTAGAGCCTTTTGAAAGTAGTGGAAGTGCAGCGCGAAAGTGTTTCAAAATACGGTTCTTAGTCGTGTAGGTGATGTAACAACGCCCACGCCCGAGAATGCCCAGACCTCCACCGCCGCAGGAACCCACGACTACGAGTGTGGGGGCTCCTGCAGACGCATCTTGTCAATAGAATTCGGATAAAAAATAATGAAACTGAGAACACGGTGAAGAAAGGATAAGAAAAGGAAAACGTTAAAAATTTTTCTTATAAGCATACGTGAAAAAAATATCATGACCAGAAAGGAAGTTTTATGCTTAAAACTATCAGAAATTTGATCTCTCACCCTGCTCTTCGCCTCCCTCTGAAGAAAATATTTAGAGAAAATAAAACGTTAAACTGAAGACGTATTGAAAGAAAACAATCAAGAAAACAGTGTTTATCCTCTTGAAAATAAATAAAAATACACAAGAAAAGAACAGAGAACAGAACACTCACCCTTGGAAACCCATGTGTTGTGCTGCAGACCTGAGGGAAAGAGAACACAGAAGACACATTAAAGCACGTAAACATTAAGAGTAATCATCGTCTCCCGCCTGCCCTTCCTCATCCTTGGAGTTACGTCACCTCTTTGTAGTAACAGAAAAAAAAAAGATATTTACTACTTCCACTAAAACAAAATCTAAGCCCACTATCTCAATTATTTCTCTATTTTTTTTTTTTTTTTTTTTATGTGCGTGTGTGTGTAGGTGTGTACTGCGTGATCAAGCTCCACACAAGGTTTTAATTCTCCAAACGATACTTGAGTGTGGAGTAAACCCTTCCTTGATCCTGAGGCGGCCAAGGCTGACGACGGGCCAAGGCTGGAGGATGAAGGCCATGTTACTTAGTGCATTTAACCACGTCCCTTTGTTGGCCATACCGGTGTGATGGGAAGAAAAAATATGTGTATATATTGATGTATATTAGAAATTCAGTTATTCATACTCTCTCTCTCTCTCTCTCTCTCTCTCTCTCTCTCTCTCTCTCTCTCTCTCTCTCTCTCTCTCTCTCTCTCTCCCCGTTAGAGGTCCCACATGTAGTTGTTGCTTTGTTACCGTATAGTACTTGTTTAGAATAGCGTGGTTCCCCCTTCAACCAGGCTTCAGTACAGTACCGTTTAACGTGCATCCATTTTCTTTAAACACCAAACAACCAACATAGAGTTATCCATTAATTATAAGGAGTTTAAGTGTAATTTCGGACAGTGTATGGAGAACAGCTTCTTAATGTAATGAATCCTGGAAGTCTGGAGATCAAGGGGGGAACTTCGTTATTTTCCGAGGACTTTGTGAGCAACGGCCACCAACGACACTACAATCATATCCCGTTTTCTATATTCCCATGTTAGTCTCAAACAACGCAGCCTATATTTCACCCAGCCTCAACTTCTCTTGTTATTCCTACTTTTAATAATCTTTCTTTATGTATAACGTGATGTATGTCTTACTTTTTCTCTCCCCCTCGCTTCTTTTCCTGTCCTGTTATCAAGATACTGTGTTGTGGAGTGAATGTTTCGTAAGCACACTCACCGCAGTATCGCACTTAAAGCTAATTCAACTCATGCATCAGCTGATCACTAAAGGAATAAACACTAACTTGTATTATATGTCAAGTTGTGCAGTAAATCGTAGGTAAGAGTTTTGGGTATACGTAGAATATTCTTATCCATATATTATATACTGAGTTATCGGATCCAGGCGTGTTCTGGAACGATGTATGAAGATGTATATTGTTTCAAGACACTTCTTGTAAATTTGGATATTATTTTTTACAATCTGTTGAGGGACTGGCATCTTCAGCGGGTCTTTTTTTCCGTCTTTTTATTGCCCTTGGTCAGATTCCCTCTTACATTAAAAAATATAGTTCATAACATTGTAAGTGGTGAGTTGATGCATGAATGTGAGTGATAATTCTCTCTCTCTCTCTCTCTCTCTCTCTCTCTCTCTCTCTCTCTCTCTCTCTCTCTCTCTCTCTCTCTCTCTCTCTCTCTCTCTCTCTCTCTCCACACAGGTCGGTGTTACAATGATAGAATAACATACATATACAGACCCTTTTCCACAGCTTGAGTTGTTACCGCCCCTCGCCTCGTGTCGCTGTATCTCTGGTGTCCCTGTTGCTGCGGCGCGTCTACCTTACTTGTGTTACTGTGCTAAGGAATGTGTACATATACTAAAAGGGCTCCAGCCATGAATAAAGATGTCTGTTGCACTTATGTGTCTTACTGGAAGAATGCCCCTTTTCTTTCTTTCTATTTTATGCAGGTACATCGTTATTACTGTCTTGAATTTGATATTTTGCCTTTATACTCAATCCAGATATCAACCCAGATTTTCCATATTCAGTACGTATTTTTTTCTACGTAATAGCAAAAAGCTAAGTGTCTGTAGACTAATAATCAGTTTCACTATTTTGCATAATTTACAGATTTAGTTTCCCCGGACAAAAGGTTTACTCATTGCAGAACTGACGGGAAAAAGAGGGGGAGACAAACACAAGATTAGGTTTGGTGCGTGTCTCAGCCTTAGGACCATATTCTGAAACATTTCTGCTCGGCACCTCCACTACATTAAAAAAGCTCTAATTGAAGTCATACTGGTTTTTATGGGAGTTTTTATGGTTCTAATGAGAAATTAACAAGATTTCTACATTATCAGCTGAATAAACAGTCTTAAAAACCCGACTAGTCATCTCTCTGGCCTTTGAAAATAATCGTGGTGAGAGAGCAAAGCGCTTCTGAACACGGGCCTTGCACTTATATGATTCTCCCTTTGAAGCATCACGAGGCACTGACAAATTAATCTCAAGCGGGAAAACTGGCAAATGAGACGCAGTCCCCGTGAAGTGAACCTCGGCAGGACACTGAAGGGAAGAGAGTCCAGCACATTAACTTTTTCCCTGTCACTCACTAATCTTTCTCTAATCACAAACCTGTGTGAGATATATTGTTTTTTCATCAGCCATATTTAGTCATTATACTGGCTACACATTGGAAAATCTACTGTCTTAATCCCCCTTTCCTTCTTATGGTGCTTGAAGAGATTGTACATAAGTAGTGGTAATTTTTGGTGCTGTGAAGTGTAATATACAGCAGTGAAAGGATTAGGTACCTAACCTAACCAAACCTAACCTAACGTAACTTAATCTAACTTAACCTAACATGTAACTGCCCGAGTTTTATGGCGAGTTTCGTGCTTTTTTTTTTTTATGAGTTTGTCGAGTAGCTGAACATACACTTAGGGCTGAACGGGCTGATAACGCACTGGTTTTTATGAGTGACTGATATATGGTTAATGAAACGTTTCCATAAAGAGAATTCGTATAGCTTTAGTTTTTTATTTATTTCTTATTTTTATTCATTTTCTTTTTCAATTTTATCTCTTCGTTTTTTTTTTGTAATCTTCTCTTCAACCTAAGGATTTTGGCTTATTTCCTTTCTTTTGTCTTTTACCTTCCTATTTCTCCCTCTTCTCAGCCTTCCTTTCTTCCTTCGTGTCCTCTTGTCTCTTTCTCTTCCCCTCTTTCACTTGTGTTTTTCCTGTTCCTCCCTTTTTTTCTTCCCCTCCTGGCCACTCTCTTCCTTCTTCCCTCCTTCACTCGTCTCTCTCCCTCTTCCCACCCTTTCCTTCCTTCCGTCGTGCCCTCTCATCTCTTCCTTTTCGCCTATTTCACTTCTGTTTTTCCTGTTTTTTCCCCTTCTCTCGCCCTCTCCTCTTGTCTCCTCAACGCTCCTGTCTTTCCGTCCTGTCTCGTCCCCTTCAGAGCTCCTCCTTTTGCCCTTTTCTTCCGCTCTTTCTTCCCTTTGCCTTTAGTTCCTTTAGTTTCTGCTCTCCTTTGACGATGCTTTGCTCTTGAACCCATTTGCAGTATTCTCTTTTATTGTTCTCTCTCTCTCTCTCTCTCTCTCTCTCTCTCTCTCTCTCTCTCTCTCTCTCTCTCTCTCTCTCTCTCTCTCTCTCTCTCTTTTATATTTTTTTCTTCTCTGTTTTTGGTTTCTTCCTTCATTATTTTCCTTTTACTTCTTCTTTAATCAGTTTTTTTTTTTCTTTTTGTCTTTAGTTATTGCATTACCTTTTAGATAAATGTGTTCTTTAGTCTGTTATTTATTATTATTATTCATTTCTTCTTTTTATAGGCCTCTCTCCCTTTAAGTTTTCTTTCTCCCGTATTTATTTTTTCCTTTTTGCATTTAGTTCTCGCAATATTTTCACACCATCTTGTTCTTTCAATCCATCTACAACATCCTCTTCTATAATTTTCCCTCCCTTTATATTTTTCCTTTTCCGTGACATTTCCTTCTTCGTTTATAGTTCTCTTGCCTTTTATTTTTCTTTCTTCCGTCTTTATTTTCCCTTTTGCATTTAGTTGTTGCATTATTTTCACATCACCTTGTTCTTTTAATCCACCTACAACATTCTTTCACAGTTTTCCCTCCCTTTACATTTTTCCCCTTTTCCCGTAATAATTTTCCGTTTACCGTTAGTTTCTACATTACTTTCACATCACCTTGATCTCATAATCCATTTATAACACTCGTCTTCTCCTCTCCTCACTTATACTCCTCTCTCCCCCACTCTGTACACTCCCCTTCACGTGTACACACTTATCCCTTTGTCTCCCCCGCACCCTTTCACAGTATCACCCAATTACCCCGTCAGCAGCGTCAGCCCGTCACCCCCATCAGCCCGTCACCCCCATCAGCCCGTCACCCTTCCTCCTTCCGGCGCGAGTAAGTGTTAAGATTGTCCAATATTGCCTAAGCGCTTCAGTCCCCTCATAACAGCGTGTCATAAACCCAATCTTGTTTGCCTGCTCGCTCGCCGGACCTAATTGCTTCATTATCATAATCAAATGCGGTTCATTATTAACTCTTACAGGTGATAACGGTGATAAGAGACAGGTATGATCCCTTCTCTCTCCCTCCCCTTACTCTCCTCCTCTCCCTCTCACGATAGTTAATCCTTCTCTACTCTCCCCTCCTCTCTCCTCTCCGCCAGGCACTTCATAATGAGGGAATAAGGGAAGCCAGGAAGTAATGAGGGAAAGGTGATAATGGTGTATGTGTGTGTGTGTGAACGAAGGAAAGGAAATAAGGACGATGTAATAATTTGACGAAGGAAAGCACGTCAAAGGAAAGGCAGGGAAACTTAGTATTTTTTTCCATACTAACGAAAAAAAGTGAATTTGTTAAAAGAAAGGAAAACGTAAGAAAAATACGTGTATTAAACAGAACAAGTGCACAAGAGAGAAAGCAAGAGAGAAAGAGAGAAAGAAAAAAAAAATAGAAATATAGGGAAACTTTTGGAAAATTTCTCTTAACAGTGATACCATTAATAACGGAGGTGCGACTATGATAAAAGAAACAGAGAAAAATAATAAACATAGGTATAGTTAGACACGGATAAGCGCGGCAGGTGAGAAGAGAAGAGGAGAGGGGAGGTATGGGTACAGAAGGGGGTGGTGGGTAGGCACAGGATGACACTGAAGGGAAGGGTGAGGACTGGAGGTGGCGGAGAAGGGAGTGAGTGGGGGGGCGGAAAGGGAGCAGAGGTGTGTGTAACGGAGGCTTATGATGTAAACACTGCCGGCAGCGATATTAATGAGCCTTGGATGGAGAGTCACATTGGTCATAGTAGTCATAGTAGTCATAGTAGTCATAGTAGTCATAGTAGTCATAATACAATGCCGTCCTGACGCATCATTATGAGAAATGGTTATTGGTGGTGGTGGTGGTGGTGACGGTACACACTATTACAACAATCCTTATTCCGGGTACCTCTCTGCGCCACAGTACAAGCCGGCACCGTAATCCCGTCCTCTTTGCACTGTGCTCCTCGCCACCGCCTCTCCACCGCCATCTCGCCACCGCACCGCCATCCTTCACCATCCCTCACCCTCCTCCGCCTCGCCGCCCACCGCCGCCGCCAGCCTGGCTTGGCTTCTAAAGACTTCAGAGTTGCGTTTGTTAGGTTTGTTGTGATCACTTATTGACCGATGTTCTTTTGTCGCTTTCGTGCTTCCAACCGAGCTTGTCATGGGTGTTGTCTTGGATATTCTCTCTCTCTCTCTCTCTCTCTCTCTCTCTCTCTCTCTCTCTCTCTCCTCTCTCTCTCTCTCTCTCTCTCTCTCTCTCTCTCGGGGCAGCTGGTATTGGCTGTTCCTTTGTGCTGCACTGTGAGAGATGAACGCGACGCCATTGTGTGAGTGAGGAAATCTTCGCTCGGCTCGTGAGTAAATGAGTCTCGCCATTCACCGCAGAAACAAAGGACTCAGACGCACGTTGAGGCGAAGTGAAACTTGTAAACAAAAATAATAAAGACTCAGACACAATAGCGACCATTAACTTCGGCCTCTCTCTCCTCTCTTTGATGCGATGCCCACCTCAACGCTAACGCCACCATCACCACCACCACCACCACCACCGCCGCCGCCGCCACTGCCTTCCCTGACCTTCCCGGAGGAGGTATTGCGTCTTCGTCATCGGGAGCAGTAGCGATGTTTGGTGGCGGTGATGGGGGTGGGGGTAGAGGGTGACTAGGGGTGGTGGTGGTGCTGATGAAGGGGAAGAGGATGGATGGCAGAATTAACAGATGACAGAAGGAGGAGGAGGAAGAGGAATACAAAGGAATATAAAGGAAGTCCAAACAGCAACGTACCTCGAGGTCCTTTCTTGGTTATTTGGGTAACTATTCTACGGTAACTATTAGTGGGAGAGACATGATAGTGCAGAAGAAGGCTCCTCCTCAGCTAGATGGCTCCTTCCACCGAGAAGAGGACGAGAAGGGAAAAACTTGAAAACAGACATACGAGTAACTGAATGAATACAGAGGAAAAAGAACATAGGAACAGAAACGAAAAAGAAACCCACAAAAAAAAAAAAAGAGAGACATAAGAACACACACAAAACAGAGAACAAGAACAAGACTAAGACACAGATAATGGGAGAAGGCACTAATAAACCCACGGCCCTGCAACAGCAGGCCATAAGGAACACAGCGCAGAGACAAAGCCGCTAGCAAGGGGAAGGACGGTGGTAATAAAGTGATGGAAGATGGAATATAATAATGACAACACATGATGACAGATAATAATAGTGACAACAGACAGAGGGAAGCGGAGGCAAACAGATTCGAGGAGGAGGAGGAGGAGGAGAGGAGGAGGAGGAGGAGGAGGAGGAGGAGGAGGGCGAGCACAGTCTACCATGCCAGGAATTTCCCACGATGATATAATTGATCTCAGCGCGGCAGGAGGAGGAGGAGGAGGAGGAGGAGGAGGAGGAGGATGTTCAATGAGACAATGTGACACGAGGGAAGGGAGGGAGAGAGGGAGAGAGAAGAGGAGGGGAGGTGAGGGGAGGAGAGAGGAGGTGAGGCGAGGGGAGGTGAGGGGAGATAGACTGACGCTTCAGGGCACAGGAACGGAAGGATGATAAAGGGGAGCCTGAGGGGAAGGGAGGGGAAGTGAGGGGAGGGAAGGGGAGTGAGGGGAGAGGAGGGGAAGATGACCTATTTATAAAGAGGGGTGAATATACTGCGTTGGGGATTAATTATTTGGCTCTCATCTCCCTATTTTCTCCTCCTCTCCCTTTATTTCCCTTTATTTTTCCCCTGTGTCTTTTATTACATTATCACTCCTTTTATTTTGTCATTATATTAACCTTTTTTAATGTCTTTCTTCACACCCTCGCTTTAAATATTTTTATCTTAAATCTTTCTTTCCTTTATATCTCTAACCTTCCTTCCTGCTATCTGTTCTTTTCCTGTCCCTCTTCCTTCTCTCTTCACATGTCACTCTGTATTTCCTTCCTTCCTTCCTTCCTTAATTTATTCCTTTCTTTCTCTTGTGGACAACAATATATAACCAACTTCTTACTCACTCACTCACTCACTCACTCACTCACTCACTCATTCACTCAATCTTGTCACATCTCGTCCTTTCCAAAACATTATTTCTTGCATCTTACCAAACTTCCTTCTCTTATGTTTCCTTTATTTCTATCTTTCACTTCAAATTCCAATCTCTTTCCTACCTAACTACGTCTCTCTCTCTCTCTCTCTCTCTCTCTCTCTCTCTCTCTCTCTCTCTCTCTCTCTCTCTCTCTCTCTCTCTCTCTCTCTCTCTCTCTCTCTCTCTCTTCCCTTTATCTCCTATTCATCTTCCTCCTCTTTTCTTCTCTTCTCTCACCTTTCCTTTCTCTTTCCCCTCCTTTCACTTCATTCACCTCATTCTCCTTCCACCCATTCCCTCACCTTTCCTCTTCCTTCCTCTTACCACCACCTCATTCCTTCCTTCCTTTCACCTTTTTCCTCCATTCCTCCATTCTTTTTCTTCCTTTACCTCTCACCTTCATTCCTCTCACCCTATTCCCCTTTCCCCCTTTGCTCCTCCCCTCACACCCTCTCCATCATGCTATACTCCTTCCTCCCCTCTTTTTCCCTCTCCCCTCGCTTTCCCTCACCCTAGCACGCCCCCGACTTTCCCAGATTTATGCCCAATTGAATGAAAACTACCCGCTGGTGCTGACAACGACCCGCTCAGCTGCCGCGCCGCCGCTCTCAGGTCGCCACTGAAGCCTGCAGAAGGAGGAGTCAAGGGCTCGAGGGGTGGGGCGCGAGGGCTGCGGGGGAAGGAGGAGGAAGGCAAGGGTTACATGGGAAGTGTGGGAAGGGTGACTGATTGAGTGGGTTATGTGAAGGAGCTGTGAGGAGTTTATATGGCAGGGATTGTATAATGGTTAGAATTATAGAGGAACAACAAGATTAACTGATTAACCGACTAATTAACTCACTCACTAACTAACTAGCCAACTAAATAACTAAGTATGTAAATAAGTATGTAAAATAACCAGAAGTAAAAAAAAAAAAAACACGAGATAATTAATGAGAAACGATGAATATAAGAGCTGAATGAGTTGAATAAGATGCACAAATGTCGTAGGGTAAAAAATAAATAGGAAAAAAGGAAAAAGAAAAGAGAGTAGCATTGTGAAGAGATACCTTGAAACTTTCTTGAACGTCATCGCTGGTGGGCTGGCGGGCGAGGGATGGGCGGGCGAGGGAGTCGACGGGCGGGGAATGGGCGGGCGGGAGGGCGAGTGTGTATGTGTGTGTGTGTGAGCCAAAATTTATGCGGGAAACGAATCACCATAAAGTTATAATACGAAGCAACTTGGTGCGGTGAAAATGCTTGTTGATGGTGATGGTGATGCGCTGTGATTTGGTGCCCGGGACGTGAGGGAGGAGGAGGAGGAGGAAGAGGAGAATGGAAGGGAGAGAGGAGGGAGAGCAATGAGGCGTGAGGGAGGACGTGCTTATGCCAGGGACGCTCAGAGGGTATAGATGCATGAGGGAGAGGGCATGGGGATGGTGAGAGTGCGGCAGTGAGAGTGAGACAAAGGAGTAGGTGAGAGGAAATGGTACATGAGGAACGGAGAGAGAGTAAGAGTGAAGCACAGATTTCAAAAGGTGAGTGAGAGGGAAAGGTTGAAACACGAGAAAAGGAAAAGGGAGAGGGAGAGGATAAAACAGAGTAACAGGGAGTGCATATAAGTGAGAGGGGAGAGAGAGAGAGAGAGAGAGAGAGAGAGAGAGAGGGAGAGAGAGAGAGAGAGAGAGAGAGAGAGAGAGAGAGAGAGAGCGAGAGAGAGAGAGAGAGAGAGAGAGAGAGAGAGAGAGTTTACGGGTGTGCACAAGAGGGAGAGGGACGGGTATGATAAAGGGATGAGAGCGAGTGAGGCAAAGAGTTTCATGGGTATATGAGAGCAGAAGAGCAGGGTATGGAGAAGGTGAGAGGCAGGAGCGCAGGGCAGGGAGAGGCGGGGAGTGTGTAGGCCTGGTTGAGGACTTACAGGAGTGGGTACGGCAGAGTAGCAGAAAGAGGATAAGTGTAGACAGGGAATTGTGGTTTTGGAGGTTAAATGGACACGGAAATCCTGAAAATAAAGAGAAACAGGTACATGAAAACAACGAAAAGGAAACGCAGAGAAGGAGTAGAGACGAAAAGATAAGGCAGTGAGGGAAAGAGAAGATGGATATGTGTACGAGGCAGAGAAGTGTCGTGATACAGGTTAAGTGGACACGGAAATACTGAAAATAAAGGAAAAAAGCGCAAAGAACACACAGATAAACAGTTAGAGAGAGGAGAGAAGAGACGGGAGCAGAGAGGGGACAAGGGTACAAGTCAAGAGAGGGAAATGTGGTGATGGAGACGGTTAAACTGGACACGGAAATGCTGAAAATAAGGGGAAAACCACACAAAAAAAGCGAAAAGACACGCAGGCAAGCAGCAGAAGGTTAGGAGAGGAGAGGGAAATGAGGCAAAAAGAGAATAAGCGTTCAAATAGAAGGAGAGAAGTGTGGTGGTGGTTAAATGGACACAGGAAAGATGAAAATAAGGGAAAATGCACGTGAAGACAGTTACAAGAACACGCAGCAGAGAGAGAGAGAGAGAGAGAGAGAGAGAGAGAGAGAGAGAGAGAGAGAGAGAGAGAGAGAGAGATAGGAGGGGAGAGGGCAGTGAGGCAAAGAGGGGATAAAATCTAATGTATACAAGTAGAAGGGAGGTGTGGTGAAGGTTAAATGGACACGGGAAAGATGAAAATAAGGGGAAATGCAAGTGAAGACAGTTAAAAGGACATGCAGTAGAGGGAGACAAGAGACAAGAGGATAGGGGAGGGGAATAGGAGAGAGGGGAAAAAGAGAGAGGGGAATGGGACTGACAAGGGATAATCTAGTGCAAGTGAGTGATGGGTGATCGTTGCCGGGGAAAATTTGGTGTTCGCAAATCACAATGCCACGCCCTACTACTCTTCGACTGAGGCGTGAGGGCACGGGTCTCCTGGTGCGGGGCGACGAGGCCGGCTGGCAGATGTCCACGCCACCACCCACGGCACACACCAGCCCACTCCACTCACTCGGGCGTAACCACACGAGTTAATCCCCGAGTAATTGGCGTATATTGGAGCTAAGTGACGGGCGGCGGCGGGCGGCTGTCACTCAGTTGTGTTGGTGTTGAGTTGCGTTGCGTCCTCTTCTCTCTCTCTCTCTCTCTCTCTCTCTCTCTCTCTCTCTCTCTTTCTCTTATGAAACGATTGATAAAACTGATCTGATAATGACATTTGCCGTGAGAGATAGATAGATAGATAGATAGATAGATAGATAGATAGATAGAGAGAGAGAGAGAGAGAGAGAGAGAGAGAGAGAGAGAGAGAGAGAGAGAGAGAGAGAGAGAGAGAGAGAGAGAGAGAACAAACATAGCAAAAACAGAAGCATCTACATGAGAATGAAAACAAAAACAAATGAGGAAAGAGGATCAAAGAAGGAGGAGAAGAAAGAAAATACAAAAGAACAAGACGTAAGCTAACACTAATAATGATAGAAATAATAATAATAATAATAATAATAATAATAATAATAATAATAATAATAATAATAATAATAATGGTAATGCAGAAATACACATAAGTAACATAATTAAAAGAAAGCGGACAGAAAAGGAGGAGTAGGAGGAGGAGGCGAAGAGACAACAACAACAACAACAACAACAACAACAACAACAACAACAACAACAACAACAACAACAACAACAACAACAACTACAGCAACAACAGCAACAACAACAACAACAGCAACAACAACAACAACAACAACAACAACAACAACAACAACAACAAAGCAACCACAAGAAACACTACCACCACAAACACTACCAACACCACCACCACCATCACCACCACAACCAGCATCACTGAAAACCCCAACACCACCACCATCACCACCACCACCACCCCCACTACCACCACCACCACTACCCTTCCGCTGCCTCTAATCTGGTGTGTGCTAAGGAGTCACTGATTCTGTCCTACGAATTAATTTATACGGCGAGTCAATATTTACCTCCGTCCACTGAATAGTCTCACAAACTAATAAGCTGGCGCGTGGAGGTGGCCGAGGTACGATGCCTGGACCTGAGCTGCCTTAATGATAGTTCCTGTCTATTTGCGTCCCGCTTCTCCATCTCTCTCTGGGAAGCAATACCAGTGGCTTCTCCAGTTTGGCAAGATGCAGTTTTCACCCCTTATGTAGGTTAACTGGGGCTTAGGAAACGCTCGGCGGAGAAGTGTTAAGAAGAAGAAGTATGAGTAAAGACGACGAGGAGGAGGAGGAGCAGCAGCAGAAGGAGGAGGAGGAGCAGGAGGAGGAGGAGGAGGAGGAGAAGGAGGAGGGAAGTGGTTGGATGTTATCACTACCACGAAACTGCTAACGTCGCTCGACTGCAAATCCTCTTGTGAAACAGTTCGCTTGTAATAAAAAAGAACTCCTAATGAAAGTTGCTGAACAAGAGACAATAATGGGAGAAGACTACGGGACAAAGTGGCTGACTTTTTCATATCTCGGGGAGAGGAGTTACTGCCGTATTTGAGATTTATTACTTGACGGGGAGAGAGAGAGAGAGAGAGAGAGAGAGAGAGAGAGAGAGAGAGAGAGAGAGAGAGAGAGAGAGAGAGAGAGAGAGAGAGAGTGCTTCCTTCCTTCCTTCCTTCCCCCCCTTTTTCTCTCGCTCTCTCTCGCGTTTACACAATGAGATGTAGCGATAGTTTTCATTCCCAGCGGGTATTAAAGACAACTCACACGGGCGCCATATTGCTGGTTATGCTTTATCAAACAGAGAGAGAGAGAGAGAGAGAGACGAGAGAGAGAGAGAGAGAGAGAGAGAGAGAGAGAGAGAGAGAGAGAGAGAGAAGAGAGAGAGTTGTGTGTGTGTGTGTGTGTGTGTGTGTGTGTGTGTGTGTGTGTGTGTGTGTGTGTGTGTGTGTGTGTGTGTGTGTGTGTGTGTGTGTGTTGTGTGTGTGTGTGTGTGTGTGTGTGTGTGTGTCACACAGAGACATTAAGCGAACCACAACAAAAAAAAAACAATGACTAACAATCTCCAAATACACACAAATAAAAAAATAAAAAATATAAAAAAAGGAGAGAAAAAAAAAAGGAAGAGAGAAAAAATAAGACAAAAACACAGAGACACACAGAGACACATACACAGAGTCAGAAACGCGAGGCAGAGAGACAGAGCCAGTGAGAGAGAGAGGTGGTAATCAAGACAGCTCTCCTGAGAAACACTCTTAATTACTCCTCAGCAAAATTGTTATGGCGCGCACCAACCCCAGCGCTCACGTGAGAGGTCAATTAGTGCAATATGTGTAGGGCACGAGGCGTCACTGTCCCGTGCAGCCTAGAGGGAAAATCGCTCTAGGGGAAAGGCACACGAGAGGCCGAGATGCGAGGTGAGGTTTTTGCAGTTTACGCCCCCGCCTGAGCTGCGAGGAACCTGCAGGAAAGACACAAGTAACATTCAACCTCAAGTCTACATCCAAGGCGAATGGTGGAATCGGGAGCTTTCGGCTTAGACCGCAAAATCGGCTTTCTTTTCTTTTTTTTTTTTTTATTTACGTTTCGCCGCAGAATTACTCGCTGTTTCTTTTATGACAATGCAAAATTCTCAAACGGCGTGTCTATTTTATTTTTGGTGCTCTGTGTGAATCGTGGAGTTATTTTCTATGGATTTGTGAAGCGTTTTCGTCAATATTTCGTTACCGTTCTTGCCTTTGAGATGGTTCAGTAAGATATTCCAGTAAAGGGAGAAACTGGAAGAGGAAAGCTGGAGGAATGGAGGCAAGGAAGGAGGGAAGGATTGGTGTTAGGAGGAATAACAGACAGGAAAACAGTGTAGATGAGAAAGCCTCGAGCTGGGAGTGAGAATAACAAACAATACGTAACAATATTCAGCAGGGAAGGCTACGAAACAGGGATAAATGGAAACATGAATAAAAAAAAGGGGGTGGGGGGAAGACAGGGGACGAAAAGGTAAAAGTATGAAAAATGATACTGCGGTCAGCATGAAGAGATAGGAGGAGAAAGGGGAGAGAAAAAGTAGAAGGGGGAAAAGGAAGAGAACTAATAGAAGAGAGGGAGAGAGGAAGAGGTGAAGGAAGGGTCATGCCAAGGGGAAGGAAAGAAAAGGGGCATAGGGAGCGAGTGGTAAAGGGAGGAGGAGGAGGAGGAAGAGGAGGAGGAGGAGGAGGAGGAGGAGGAGGAGGAGGAGGAGGAGGAGGAGGAAGAGGAGGAAGAGGAGGAGGAGGATTTCGAGGCAGCTGTCCCTGTTAGTAAACTCTCCCTTTGTTGATGTATCTGACCATTGGATCAGATAATTTCACGTTACCATTGAATCGAGTGAAGCCTTGAGGGAAAACACCACCGCCTCGCCACACCGCTCACCGGCCGCCCCCCAAAACGTGTGCGCCAAATGTTGTGAAAAGTGTGAAGGTTAGTGGTAAATATATAGCTTGTTTGTGTCTGTGTGTCTGTGCGTATGTGTGTGTGTGTGTTTTCTCTCTTCCTTCATTTTCGTTACTGGTTGAAATAATGAGGTAAAAATTTGTTTAATATTTTTTTCTTCTATTTTTAATGGTGTATGAATTAAAATTATGAGTATTTAATTTTGTGTGTGTGTGTGTGTGTGTGTGTGTGTGTGTGTGTGTGTGTGTGTGTGTGTGATTTTCTTACTTCATAAAAAAAAGTATTGACATAGGCACATCAGATCTGATTTTTTTTTTTCGTTTTCTTTCAGTATCAAAAGGTAAAGTTTAAGGCGACAAGCAAAATAAAGACAAAAGAGAAAATCCTCGTAAAACAACACCAAAAGAGGAAAGTATTATACAAAATGAAAAGAGAAAAATATAGTACATAGATTATTAAAGTTCTCATCGTTTCTTTAAAAAAATGTGGAAAAAAAAATGCTTACAATGAGGATGAAGAAGAAAAGCAGGTAATCTGAGATCTTACCAGTGAAAGGAGATGAAGAGGTGAAGATACTGGCTAACTCACGAGACAAGTAGACGGTACGAACACTTATTTTATTTATTTATTTATTATTTATTTATTTATTTATTACCATAACATGACAAATATGTTGTGCAGTGTATACATATAATTTATACTGTGACGTCCTTTGCAGTACTATAATCAAACATTAACAAGGGGACGGGGTAACTGTATTCTTTTGCAGAGCTAGGAGTAAAATTAAAGGGGAAAAAAAAAAAGTATGCATATCCCAGGTGTCTTGATAGTAAAATATGTCTGGAATAATTCTGAAGTTTGTTATCACCATCACAATCATCCCCGCAGGCCACCACCACCACCGGCACTGAAAGGCAGCCCAAGCACAACTCAGGGTCATAACTGAAACACTTCTGCCGGCACCTTCACAACAGCAAAAGTTACACTGGTATTTTACAGATGTTTTTACGGTTCTAGTGACAGATTAACAAGATTTCCTGACATTATTAACAGGAGAAACACTTGAAAACCCGGCTAATCACTTATGTGGACTTAAGTGGTCGTGGTGGGACGACTGGTTACACTTCAGCTCCTACAGAACACTGGACCAGCCGACGCCAGCTAGTCCACAATAATTAGGTAATTGTACAGATCGTTATAGAGAAGCAATTTACAGAGGGTAAGTTTTGTATAGTTCATTTTGTTGTTTTGCTTCCTGTGTGAGAGAGAGAGAGAGAGAGAGAGAGAGAGAGAGAGAGAGAGGAGAGAGAGAG
>NC_087180.1:7591614-7604114 GCF_035594125.1 Scylla paramamosain
GATATATTTTACGTCCTCCCGGGTACCTTGCATCCTCCTCGTCCTCCTCCTCCTCCTCCTCCTCCTCCTCCTCCTCCTCCTCTCCCTTCCCCACTTCTCCTCCTACTCCTTGCCACCCTGTAACCTCCCTCCTCTTATACTTTACTCAGGCAAGGGATTGAAGTCGTGCTAAAGGAGTAGATTATGCAGGAGGCCGAGGAACCGGGCGAGGCTGTAAGCTCATCACAATAATTAAATGCCTTGTACGACCTAACATATTTGGTTTCTTGCCGCGAGACGAGCAAGAATCGCGGAGACAGCGGACCCAAGAGACGCATAGAGGCGAGACCAACCACTGGTAAAAAGACCCTCCGTTACCTGGGCATAGAGGTGAGTTTGCAGGTGAAATAGAGGCTGTGGGTAAGGCTGTTTTTGCCCCTACATGCCGCACAGCTAAAAGCCATGAGTAATCCTGGTGTTAAAAGCTCGGGCAGTTAAGATATCAGGAGGGAAGGAGGGAAGGGGACGAAGGGGAGAAGGAAGGGAGGAGGGAAGGATGAGGGAAGGTAGGATGGAAGGAGCTAAGGGGAGAGGGAAGGTAGGGAGGGATGGGAGGAGGGAAGGATGGGAGGGAAGGATGGATGAAGGAAAGATAGGAGAGAGGAATGAGGATCTGCTGGAATTCTTCCCTTACTCAAGATTTTCAGAGTGAAAGTGTTAAAGGAAAATTAGATTCAAAAATCCATCTTCTCTTCTCCTCTCCTTCTTCTCCACCTGAACTCCATCCACCTCAGCCTTGTCTTTTCTTTCCACCTCATCCACGACCAACTAAATTCCACCATCAGACTGCTGCACGTCACACACACACACACACACACACACACACACACACACACACACACACACATGCACACTAACGCACTTCACACCTCGCCTTCACACTCCCGTCTCTCCACACACTCCACTAATATCCATCCACTTTATTTGCATGGAAGGTGTAAGTGAAGCGTGAGGAAGAAGACCAAGAAGAAGAAGAAAGAAGAAGAAGAACAACAACAACAACAACAACAACATCAAAGACAAAAAAAGAGAGAAAATAAGTAATTAGGTAAGACGAAAGAAAAGAAAAAGAAAAAAAAGAGAAAAAAAGCAGGACAAAACAAATTCAAACAATAAACATAGTAAGAACAATAGCGGGGTAAAATTTAATATGTGACAGGAAAAAAAAATAGATAAATAAAATGAACATCACATAAAAAAAAAGAAAAGAAAAAAAGAAAAGAGAGAGGGAGAGAAAAGTGTCGGTTCTGAACACTGAAATTTCCTCTGGCAAAGGTATTTCCTCCCGTGTCACTTTTGGGTTTTGAAATAAGTTAATGAAGCGTGTGAGAATATACTCTTTGGTAGACACTCTATTTATTTATCTATTTTACTTTATACGGTAGTTTCTTTTATCTTTTTACAACCCGTACGTTACTTTATTTACTTTGATTTTTGCTCTCTCTTATCTATTACTGCTACTGCTACTGCTGCTGCTATTATTGCTACTACTATCACTACGACTACTACTATCACTCTCACTATCACCATCACCATTAACATCTACTCTTTCCAATCTCGTATCTCTTCTACAATAATTCATCCATTTTTTTTTCTTTTTTTTAGTTACTTTGTCCAGTTCATTTCATTCGCTGGCCACCCTCATAACATTCCCTCTCTGCCCTCCTCGTTAGGCACTCCCTCACTCTCCCTCCCCTCGCCCTCCCTCACTCTCTCCCCTCTCCACCACACAATATCTGCAACAACATTCAATTGCAGTCCAATATCCGAAGGTAATACTCGATTTATGTAAAATAGAGATAGATGGATAGATTCGCTGATTAGATCCGAGGCAGGTATTGGAGTGGCTCGGTTAAGGCGCCTGTGCCACCCTGATTTAGTGCTTGGCGAGGGGAAAGGGGCGAGGCAAAGGGGAGGGGTTAAGGGAGGGGTTAAGGGAAAGGGGGAGGGTCTAAGGGGAATGGTAGAGGGAAAGTAAAGGAAAGGTATGCGTCCATTTTGTTTACTATCACGTGTTTGCTTGTGTGTGTGTGTGTGTGTGTGTGTGTGTGTGTGTGTGTGTGTGTGTGTGTGTGTGTGTGTGTGTGTGTGTGTGTGTGTGTGTGTGTGTGTGTGTGTGTGTTTGTGTTTGTGTTTGTTTTGTTTAGTGATTTAATTGGTTTATATATGTATTGTGTTTTCTGAATCAGTGTTATTTGTTGTTGTTGTTGTTGTTGTTGTTATTTTTATGCTATTTGGCAATTTTTTAGAAGGTTAAATTTGATCATTCTCTCTCTCTCTCTCTCTCTCTCTCTCTCTCTCTCTCTCTCTCTCTCTCTCTCTCTCTCTCTCTCTCTCGCTCGGCCATCTCCTCTTCACACCTTATACAAAGATGGGCGGCGCCGTTTGAAAGAGGAGAAAGCTTTGTGTTGTGGTTGTGGGTTGTGGGGGGCGCATTGTGGGGCACGGGGCGGGGCGGGGGAATGTGGGGGGGAGGTAGAGGGAGGGAATGGGTGAGGAAGAAGGTGAAAGGTTAGGAGAAGGGGGGAAGAGGAGAGAGAAAAAGAGGAAAGAGGAAGACATGCTCGTGTGTACGAGTAGAGAGAGAGAGAGAGAGAGAGAGAGAGAGAGAGAGAGAGAGAGAGAGAGAGAGAGAGAGAGAGAGAGAGAGAGAGAGAGAGAATTAAAGCAGCATATTATTAATGATGTTTACTTCTATTACTGCTATTACCTACTAGTACTATTTAATAATAATAATAATAATAATAATAATAATAATAATAATAATGATAATAATAATAATAATAATAATAATAATAATAATAATAATAATAATAATAATAGTAATAATAATAATAATAATAATAATAACAATAATAATAATAATAATAATAATAATAATAATAATAATAATAATAAAAACAATAATAATAATAATAATAATAATAATAAGAAGAAGAAGAAGAACAAAAGAAGAAGAAGAAGAAGAAGAAGAAGAAGAAGAAGAAGAAGAAGAAGAAGAAGAAGAAGAAGAAGAAGAAGAAGAAAAAGAAGGGAAGACGAGGAGGAGGAGGAGGAGGAGGAGGAGGGAGGAGGAGGAGGAGGGAGAGAAGAAGAAAAGAGGAAGTAGGTAAAGAAGAAGCGTAATATAATCCAGTGAACATCTCGAAAAAAAGAAACAAAAAAAGAAAAAAAAGCAAACAGACAAACAAACAAACAAAACAAACAAACGAACAAACGAACAAACAAACAAACAAAGCTAAAAAGATAGAAAAAAACAAAAGAAAACAAACAGAAATCAAAACACACACACACACACACACACACACACACACACACACACACACACACACACACACACACACACACACACACACACACACACACAGTAGTAACCAATGTCTTTTCCCCCTCCCCCGTCCTTCCCTCTCCCTTCCCTCCCTCCCCTTCCCCATCCCCGCTTCACCTTCCTCGATATCCCAATCATCTCCCCTTGAACCGTTAGGATAATGCCCCCCCCTTACCTCCCCCCAGAATCCCCCCCAACACCCCACCAGTACCTCGCAGGATACCCCAGAAACCCCCCGTAGGACTCCCCGACAGAACCTCCTCTCCCCCTCGCCTCACGCCACGCCAGGCAGGGTACAAAGGGCATCACCTCAAGATTATTTGCTTTCGTCCTATTTTCTGCTGTTTATCACTCCCATCCACGTGTTTGGAGCTTCTTAGGGAAAGGAATGTGCGTTAATGGGCTCTCGTGTGTGTGTGTGTGTGTGTGTGTGTGTGTATGTGTGTGTGTGTGTGTGTGTGTGTGTGTGTTACAATAGGGCATTCATCACCTGTCTCTCTGTATTTCGTTATCAGTAAAGGTGGACATTAGCAAGGGAGTAAAGAAATAAACAACACACAATTGACTAGATAACAGTGGAAGGGCTGAACATCATATCTTATACACGTGTTATGTATTAATTCCTTCAAACGAATACAACAAAAAATAGATACACATTATTATACGCTAAGTCTCTCTATGTGAAGGCTGAAGTTTTATCTCACTCTGTGTTATAAGTACGAGTAGTTCTAGGTGCAAGATGATGATGTGTTTACAGAAGAGTATATTGGAAGGACTTACTGTACTTTATATCCCACAGCACAAATACAAATTAGATTCTTTCAAGTAAAAAAAAGAAAAACTGACATTATTATACTTTAAGCTTGTCCTCTCTAAAGCAAGTCCTATCTTCCTCTGTCTGATGAGTAATTCTAAATACAAGACAATGTGTGTTATCATATCGCATACATACAATAATACATATTCTTCCAAACGAGTACAGTAAAAGACAGATGGACAATATTAAACGCATCTCTCTCTCTCTCTCTCTCTCTCTCTCTCTCTCTCTCTCTCTCTCTCTCTCTCTCTCTCTCTCTCTCTCTCTCTCTCTCTCTCTCTCTCTCTCTATATATATATATATATATATAAAAAAAAAAAAAAACAGTTCTCTCTCTCATTCTGTCTTGTGTGTATTTCTAAACGCAAAGCAAGGTGTTTACTGTACAGGCTCCCACTGAGGGTAAACAAGCAGCTGTGGCTCTCCAAGGGAATTTCACGGCTTATGATATCAGTGTGTGTGTAGCTGAGTCAATGAGTGAGGCCAGTATGTGTGCTGTGTGTTGAGAGGGATTTATCTCAGTAATTACGAGTGTATCTGGAAAAAAGTATATAAACAGAGAGACGTCCATAGTAGAACACACGCAAAAATATTCATAATAAAAACGTAAAATAAAAGAAAATAAAGATAGAAATATAAATAAATAGATACACGAATAAAAAAGTAAAAAAAATAAAATAAATAAAATAAAATAAAATGAAAAATAACTAAATTCTGGCAATATTTCCTCCAGTATTTAGTGGCAAGGCGGCAGCTCCTATAAGACTGAGCTCAATGCATCGCCAGCCCTATTTGAGAGGCTAGCGAGAGCCTTGGTCTTCACACCATAACAACACATCATGTACACGTGGCTGAACACAATTAGGATACTAACAGAGGTAAAATTATGCCGATGATGCTGATGATGGCGATGATGATGATGGTGATGATGATGATAGTGATAATAATAATAATAATAATAATATGATAATGATGCTGATGAACAAGATGAGGTTAATGATAAGAAGAGGAAGAGAGGAGGAGGAGGAGGAGGAGGATGAAGAGAGGGGAGGAGGAGGAGGAAGAAGAGGGAAAGAGGACGTGGATGAAGAACAAAGAATAAAGAAAAAAATATTAAAAATGAAGAAAAGAAAGAAAAAAAAACATAGATTCACTCTCACACACACTCTCTCTCTCTCTCTCTCTCTCTCTCTCTCTCTCTCTCTCTCTCTCTCTCTCTCTCTCTCTTGAACACTTGGCCGGAGCTGAGCAAGAACATAATTGGATTAAAATATTGGCGGACTTAAGGTCGGTCTCTTTGTTCCTTGATCCTTGAGAGAGAGAGAGAGAGAGAGAGAGAGAGAGAGAGAGAGAGAGAGAGAGAGAGAGAGAGAGAGAGAGAGAGAGAGAGAGAGAGAGAGAGAATATGAGGAGAATGAGTGAGACGATTGTTCAGGTGACAATCCTCTTGAAACAGGATTGGGGCCAGTCGTCTTCTCTCTCTCTCTCTCTCTCTCTCTCTCTCTCTCTCTCTCTCTCTCTCCTCTCTCTCTCTCTCTCTCTGCCTGTCTGTCTGGAGGGATATACCGGTATCACCAACTGTCACTGGAAACTATTGGTTTAGGAGATGCAAAAAGAAAAAAAAAGAAGAAAAAGGGAAAATATAAAGAAGAAAAGGAAAAGATAAGAAAATAAATGCAAAGGTGACAAATAAACAAAAAAAATAAAAAAAGACACATAAGAGGGAGAGAAAAAAAAAACGAACCAAAACAAAATACAAGGCAAGGGAGAAAAAAAACTAAAGAAAACGAAAACGAAAAAAGAGGAAGAAACAAGAAAAAAAAATGAAAAAGAGAAATGAAATGCAAAAGGATGTAAAACGGAAAGAGTCGAGTGGAGAAACAAGAAGAGGAGGGTAAGAATAAGAAGAGGTAAGTAAGAGGACACAAGCAGATGCACGCAGCGGAGACGAGAGGGCAGTAAAATTTTAAGGGAGTCCGCAGACTCTTAGTGCCTGGGAGGGGGCATGGTGGCGGCAGAGAGGAGGGAAAGGAGGAGGAGGAGGAGGAAGATGAGGAGGAGGAGGAGGAGGAGGGATGGATGTCATGAAGAGTGGTATGTGTATTGACTCTTTTATTTACTGTTTTGTCCTGAGAGAGAGAGAGAGAGAGAGAGAGAGAGAGAGAGAGAGAGAGAGAGAGAGAGAGAGAGAGAGAGAGAGAGAGAGAGAGAGAGAGAGAGAGAGAGAGAGAGAGAGTACCATTAACAGAACTTTTGTTTTCTAATTTCCTCCATACACAGTAACGAAAAAAAGGACATAATTCAGAAAGACTACAATAAATAAATATTTTCATTTACCTTAAGTACAATAATATTATAATACCACTTTTAAAATACAGCGTTATCGTTGTTGTTGTTGTTGTTGTTGTTGTTGTTGTTGTTATTCTTGTTCTTCTGGTTCTTCTCGTTCTTGTTCTCGTTCCTCCTCCTCCTCTTCCTCCTCCTACCTCACTCTGCCCCGTCCACTTCCTCCTCTCTGCCTCCATCTCTGTCCCCCTCCTTGCTTCCCTCTCAGGCACTAAGAGGCTGCGGACCCCCTTAAAATATTACTGCCTCCTCGTTCCTGCTGCGTGCATCTGCTTGTGTCCTCTTACTTATCTCTTACTCCTCTTACTCTCCTCTTCCTTGTTTCCTGACTCTTTTTTCTCTCCATTTTACAATCTTTAGTATTTCATTTCTTTTTCTTTTGTATTTTCTTGCTTCCTTCCTTTTTATGTTCTCGTCTTTTCTTCTGTTTCTCCTCTTTCTCGTCTTTTTTTTCTTCTTCATCTGTTTCTTCTTCTCATCTTGCTATTCAACTTATTTTCTTCTTCAACATCTCTCTCTCTCTCTCTCTCTCTCTCTCTCTCTCTCTAAAGGCAGCATCGTGTCTCAGCTATCCTTGCCTCTCGTAGTCCACAGAGCACAATCAGTGTAGTGGTTCAGCTCTATTTAGGCTACACGGGACCGTCCAAGCTCGCGCCGTGCTACTGAGGTTCCTGTTATGCAGATGAGTGGTCACAGCCTGGAGTTTGCACTGGTGGAGAAGATGGAGAAGAAGGAAGAGGAGGAAGAGGAGGAGGAGGAGGAGGAGGAGGAGGAGGAGGAGGAGGAGGAGGAGGAGGAGGAAGAGCATAAGGAGAAGAAGAAGAAGAAGAAGAAGAAGAAGAAGAACAAGAACAAGAACAAAAACAAGAAGAACAAGAAGAACAAGAACAAGAACAAGAAGAACAAGAAGAAGAACAAGAAGAACAAGAACAAGAACAAGAACAAGAGCAAAAGCAAAACAAGAAAAGGAGAGCTAGAAGAAGACAAAGAAGAAGAAGAAGAAGAAGAAGAAGAAGAAGAAGAAGAAGAAGAAGAAGAAGAAGAAGAAGAAGAAGAAGAAGAAGAAGAAGAAGAAGAAGAAGAACCACAACAACAACAACAACAACAACAACAACAACAACAACAATCAAAAGTTACAGAATACGAATAAAGCAACAAGGGCTTTGAGAACAATAAACAGAGACAATGATACACAAAATCTTCGTAACTAAGAGAATAGAATCCCCGTGAGAACACACACACACACACACACACACACACACACACACACACACACACACACACACTGCCCCCCTTGTAGTGTTGTCACGAATGCTAGGTCTGGAAATCTAGAAGTTAATATATGGAGAAGTTGGGAAGTTAGCTGCCTTGTGTTAGGAGTTTCGAGAAGAGCAAGAGGAAGTGAGGGTGTGATGGATGGGAGTGTTGTTTTTGTATTATTTTTTTCTTTTTTGTTTGTTTATTCCTCGAAGTATTTGATTTATATATCTATTCATTTGCGTTTTTATTTACCTTTATTTATTTTTTTTTATTTTGACATGTTTTTTTTTATTACTGTTATCATATTATTATACTATTATTCTTTGTTTTTCTTTCTTATGTTTGTTTTTATCTTTTATCTATTTATAATTATGTGTTTATTTTTATTATTCATTTATTTATTCTCTTTATTATTATTATTTATCTATTCCATTTATCTATTTCATTCTACTTCTATTCATATATTTATTTGTTCATTTATTAATTTATTTCCTAAAAAGAACAACATGACATCGTTCGTATGGGCAGCTGTACATTGGAGAGGCTTGGAATTTCCTCACTTTTTGTATTGCTTGCATTACTTCAGTCTCACGTCACACTCACCAGCACTGCAGCTCCCCGCACGAGACGGTGCCACTCACCAACTTGCAAAGAAATATGTTATCAGTTTGGTTGATAAACATAAAAGAAAATAAATAAAAATAAAATAAACAATAATAATAATAAAAAAACGCAATTACTATGCAATCATTATACAAGTAACATACAGCCACATCTGTTTTTCCTTAGCGTTTTAGAATAACTCATGATTTTTGATGCGAGCACGTGAATGGGTGCTAAAATAATAAGCTCTTGTATTCACTTTGTAATGAACGCTACACAAAATACCAGGGAACCACAAACACTGTGGGAACAACATGAACATAAAAAAATAAGAAAAGTTGCAGGAAGCCGTCACCCCTACACGTGGCAGTCCCAGCATGAAACATACTTACGTATACATCTATCTGTCTTATCAAAAAAAATGATCTAATCCTGTAACTACACAGACATTTCAGTCTTAATATTAAGTTAGTTATTAAGAGTTCAGTCAGTAACACATGAACTGAAAAAAAAAAAAAAACGGCGGACGGACATATGGGGAGACAGAAGGAGAAAGTTATTCTAAAGTTAATGAACAGGGACATGAGTCTTAGAATATACTATGGTTCACTTCTTATTTTCATTCATCATTAAAGACATCGCTGTAAACTGAATATGGGCGAGTGACGAAAACATTCAAGGTATGGAAAGGTGAAAGAGATGTGAGAAATCTAGAATAGACCATAATTCTATTCTGCATCCATCGTCAAAAGGATCATTATGAACTGAAAATGAGAAACAAATATTTGAGCTGAAAGAAGAATTCAAGGATATTCTATTAGGAAAAATCAAAGAGACATACGAGTGATTAAGAATAAATTGTGACTCTATTCGTATTTTCCATCAATCAGGCATCGTTATAAGCTACCAATGTGAGGAAAACATTTAAGTGACAGAAGAATTTAATGGAGGATATTGCACGGAAAAAAATAAACAGAGACATTTGCAAATTTTTAGAATATACTGATCAAATTCACATTCTCCATCGTCGAATGCATCGTCAACAGTCATCGTCGAAAGAAAAGAGAGCGGAGGACAGGAAACCACCCACCAAATACTAAGTTTGCTTCACACGCACTGATCATGAGTTTTTCCTTTCAAAATATCTGACTGAAAAAAAAAATAAAATTGTTCTCATTACTTGAATGAGTGCGAGTGACAGATGCCTGACAGGAGGAGAAGAAAAGAGGACGGAGGGAGAAGAGTTATGAAAAAAAAGAGGAGGAGGAGGAGGAGGAGGAGGAGGAGGAGGAGGAGGAGGAGGAGGAGGAGGAGGAGGAAAAGGAGGAGGAGGAGGAGAGGCGGATGTAAGGCCACGGCACCGGAACATCAAAGACATGATAAAAGTACTAATTTTAAGCTCAATTTCGACGCCCAGGAATCAACACTCGAGGTGGCGACACTCTCACGCCCTTCAGCGGCTGGCTTAGGGAGGGGCAGGAGTGAAGAGGCAGGGCTGAGAGAGGGAGGGAAGCTCTCAAGAGGGAGGGAAGGGAGAGAAAAGGAGAAGCGGATGAGTGACGTAATCTTCGTAAAGAGAGAGAGAGAGAGAGAGAGAGAGAGAGAGAGAGAGAGAGAGAGAGAGAGAGAGAGAGAGAGAGAGAGAGAGAGAGAGAGAGAGAATCCCCTCCTATGTAAGGTAGTGGAAAATTATCTTATTATAAAAAAAATAATTGCTTCGTGAAGGCCAAAAAATCTGCTGCTGTTTTGTTTTTTTCTTTGTATAGTTTTTGTATTTTGACGCTACTACTTCCTCTATATGACATGACAGAAGGACGCGACCACCTGAAACATCCCTAACTTCCAGAGAGAGAGAGAGAGAGAGAGAGAGAGAGAGAGGGAGAGAGGGAGGGGGACACCATGACAATCTGATCTGCAGTAAACCTCTTATACAATTGACTTTTCTCTTTTTATAACAGTGGTGGTCTGTTTGTTCCGCCTCAGCCGATTGCCGTGTGAGCTCTCTCTCTCTCTCTCTCTCTCTCTCTCTCTCTCTCTCTCTCTCTCTCTCTCTCTCTCTCTCTCTCTCGTGTTCATTTGTCTCTTTTATTCTGTCCTACTCTTCGTCATTGTTATCAGGTCTGTTTTGTGTTCTTTCTGTTATTCCTTTTATTCTATGCGTCTTCTTCTTTATTATTACGAGTATTGTTATTATTGTTATTATTATTATTATCATCATCATTATCATTATCATTACTATTATTATTATCATCATCATCATCAATATTTCATCTTTAACTCCATGAAAGTCTCTCTCTCTCTCTCTCTCTCTCTCTCTCTCTCTCTCTCTCTCTCTCTCTCTCTCTCTCTCTCTCTCTCGGTTTATTTTTCCATCTTTGATCCTGCTTTGTATTTTTCCCGTATTTAGTTTTCTTTTAGTCCTTCCTCTTTCTCCCAAGCCTCTCTCTCTCTCTCTCTCTCTCTCTCTCTCTCTCTCTCTCTCTCTCTCTCTCTCTCTCTCTCTCTCTCTCTCTCTCTCTCTCTCTCTCTCTCTCTCTCTCTGTGTGTGTGTGTGCGTGTTATTAAGTTGATCTCTCTTTCTTTATATTCCTGTTGGACACATGATGTAGTTTTCTAATCAATAACAGTTTAGTATTTTACAGTGTAAAAAAAAAAAAACTCTACGGAATAAAGAAATTCGTTTTCATGCTTGTTAATACAATTTTTTGTCTTTGTGAGGTGTGTGTGTGTGTGTGTGTGTGTGTGTGTGTGTGTGTGTGTGTGTGTGTGTGTGTGTGTGTGTGTGTGTGTTTGGTCCTTCATCTCTTCCCTTTTCTTTTCCGTTTTTACTCTTTTCTCTTATCTATTCATCATGTTCTCCTCTATCATTTTAGCTTTTCTTCTCATTCCAGTCTTCATCTCGTTCTTCTCTCTATTACCTTAGATTATTCAATCCTGAAGTTAATTTTCTCTTTGACCTCTCCTTCGTGTTCTCCCTTCTTGTGCTTCTCGTAGAAAAATTAATATAGGTATTACTTTTTTTCTATTTTTACGTATTTACGCAAAGGATTTTGGCAAAGCGCAAGAAAAAAATTCTAAAAGGGAACAGACCAAAAGAATATCCAAAACTACGAAAGTAAAAATACAGCAATAAAATACAATAATAAAATACAATGATGAACTACAAAGTACATTGAGGACAATAACATCGTCGTATGTGGCAATGTAGCATCCTATATTAACTCAATTTAACAACTTTTATGAAATTTCCTTGCTTCCTTGCAATAAAAAAATATAATATGTAAAAAGAAAAAAAAAAAAAATCAGTATTACGATAGTTTCCCGTTAACGATAGGAAACTATAAACCTGTTTTCTGTGACGCGAGGAAACTCAAAGAAAATGGTCGCGTAGGGAACAGGAGAGACATGGAGGGATGGATGGGAGCTAGAGGGGCATGGAGAGGGATCAGGGGAGGGATGGGAGGCAGGCAATGGGAGGAGCAGAGTGAGAGGAGGAGCCTGAGTTAAATCCCTCCCACAAACTCTCCCAGTCACTCTCTCCTTTATAGAAAACGGAATGGATAACTTAGCTATTTTGGGTACCGTCAGGTTTTCTTGTTTTTATGGGGAACTCTTCAGATTTCGAGGTGACAGGACGGGACCTATGGTACTGACACTTTTAACTCTTTCATGCACGTGTATCTTTTTGTGTTGACAGAAGAAGTAGAGAGGGAAACAGAACGCATTAGTGTAGCTTGCATCGCTGTGGAATGTACAGCTTTATAACGCTGCAATGCACAATCAAAGTGGGAGAGCTGATGAAGTATAGTGTGGGGCCCTCAACTATTTTATGTGTGACTTCTTTAAACGTTGAAATGTCAAAGTGGAGAGGAAGGATACACTGGGAAGGGGGATGGGTTTGTTTCCTGTTATGTCCATGTCTGAATTGTTGTCTTGAAATGTAAAACCGATTGGAAGATGGACGAGAAGCACCTGTGTTGAATTTACTTTGATTTAAAATGGAGTGTCTCTGGAGCATTAGGAGTTATATTTATGAGCTATTATATTTATATAATTTGTTTGTATTGGTGCACGAAGGAGAAAATACACGTATGGCTTAAGTTATTA
>NC_087180.1:7606614-7621614 GCF_035594125.1 Scylla paramamosain
CTACTACTAGTACTACCACTACTACTACAATAATAAAAAGAACTCGTAACCATCCATATTAGTTCTGCCAGTACCATTCTCAGTATATACCACCATTACCACCACTATAATATTACTATAACTACAACTACCACCACTATTACCACCACCACCACCACCACTATCACCACCACCACCACCACCACCACTATCACCACCACCACTTCCCCCACCCGCCAACAGTAAACACTCATCCTTTTGAGTCAAAGCGAGAGAGGTGAGGAAGAGAGAGAGAAAGAGAGCGAGAGAAAGCGAGGGAGAACGCGCGGCAAAGAATAAGATGGAAATTGCGATGAATTCCAACGAGGCTCCTTGAGTTGAGTGTCTCACGCCTTCGCTCTCACTCCTGTTACTCCTCCTCCTCCTCCTCCTTCCTCCATCTCTCCTTCCTTCCCTCACTCGTTACTCCGCCAATAGAACCGTTTATGTGTTACTCAGAACCGCCGACTTCGTCCCTTCAAAGTGTTGGGTTGGCTCTTTGAAGTGGACCTGCTTCTGTTAGGGAGACAATATCCCTCTGTCAGCTCCTCTTCCATCACGGCGGGGCAGTCCTGCGTCCGTCCCCATCCCTCAAATCGTTTTAGGCCGAGAATCATATCGTAGCAGTGAGTGAGTGAGTGAGAGTGAGTGAGTGAGTGGCCGCTACCCGTCACCACCCCCAAAACAAACAGTCTCTGGCTCTATATTGCTCCGCTTCACTCCTAATAGAGTAATTTAGTCTCGGAAATAGCAACAAGCGGCCTCGACAAACGTGCCTCCCGGTTGAATTAATGTGTAGGGGAAGCAATAAAATGATAATGAATGTTTGTTATCGCTAATCAACCATTCGGTGGGGCAAGTCAACCGTGTCCTTCAGGCCCTTCATGCCAAGGACGCGAGGAAGGGCGCGCCACACGAGGCATTCCAGCTCCTCCGCCCAGAGTCAAAAGAGCGATAGCGGGCTTGGGTTTGGAGGAGAGTGTTACGCCGGTGTCTCCCTCCCTCCCACTGTTCTTGTAGCTACTGCCGGTATAGTCTAGTGTGGGGACAGATGATATAAACTTGCCTCTGTTATTGTTAAAACACCCTCTCTCTCTCTCTCTCTCTCTCTCTCTCTCTCTCTCTCTCTCTCTCTCTCTCTCTCTCTCGCTCACACAGACAGTCACGCCAGCTCTCGCTTCTGTGTCCAGTGTTCGTCCAAAGTTAAGGTTAAAGCTGGCATATTATTACCTTAGTGTCCCCCAGAGAGAGAGAGAGAGAGAGAGAGAGAGAGAGAGAGAGAGAGAGAGAGAGAGAGAGAGAGAGAGAGAGAGACTGACCGGGCCGGACAAACAGACATACACACGTACGGACAGACAAGCGGAGATAAACAGACCGACCAGCAAAGAGAGAGAGAGAGAGAGAGAGAGAGAGAGAGAGAGAGAGAGAGAGAGAGAGAGAGAGAGAGAGAGAGAGAGAGAGAGAGAGAGAGAGAGATTTAGTTCCCCGTGTTGCCTGGAGCGTCCCACCAAATATATTGGCTTCTGCACGGACAGGTCACAAACGCGGCCCAATTTTGTGAGTTGGATTCCCTTTGATGCAACACCAAACGAGATACGGACCGAATGACGACTCTCTCACTTTGGATAGACTCTTCGATTCCCTCTCATCAACCACAGTTATGCCACCACCTCCACCACTACGCTCTCTCTCTCTCTCTCTCTCTCTCTGTCTCTCTCTCTCTCTCTCTCTCTCTCTCTCTCTCTCTCTCTCTCTTTCTGGTTCATTATTCTCTGTTGAGGCTCTATTTTTCATGTTTTTTTTTCTTTACTTATTAATTGTCCTCACTCCATACCGATTTTGTATCTCCTTATATTAATCAATCAATATTTTTTGTTGTCTTCGTATGTATTCTGTCTCTCTCTCTCCCTCTCTCTCTCTCTCTCTCTCTCTCTCTCTCTTGCTCCTTTCTGTCTCTCTCTCTCTCTCTCTCTCTCTCTCTCTCTCTCTCTCTCTCTCTCTTTCTCTCTCTCTCTCTCTCTCTTGCTCCTTTCTCTCTCTCTCTCTCTCTCTCTCTCTCTCTCTCTCTCTCTCTCTCTCTCTCTCTCTCTCTCTCTCTCTCTCTCTCTCTCCCTCTGTGTGTGTGTGTGTGTGTGTGTGTGTGTGTGTGTGTGTGTGTGTGTGTGTGTGTGTGTGTGTGTGTGTGTGTGTGTGTGTGTGTGTGTGTGAGTGTGTAAATGCTTATCAAAATAATTCTCAGGAAGACTGTATTGACAGGAAAAAAAAAAGAGAAAGAAGGAAGGAAGGAAGAAAGGAAGGAAGGAAAAAACAAGAACAATAATCTGAAAAAAACAGTGACTTATTTTACAAGTATCTTTATGATCAGTTTAATTTTCCTTGGTTTACGTGAGTTGGAAACTTTATTCATGACTAATCCTGGCCATTCATTCATTTATTCATTCATTCATTCATATTCCACTGCAGGAGACTTAAGACATCACGCAAGTCAGTTAGTCAGTCAGTCAGTCAGATAGTAAGGAAGGAAGGCAAGTCAGGGAATCAGTGAATCAGTCAGTCAGTCAGAACAGTAAGTGAATACGTGTGTGTGTGTGTGTGTGTGTGTGTGTGTGTGTGTGTGTGTGTGTGTGTGTGTGTGTGTGAGCTCGCTATCAACGTACACAGCAACACAAAACCAAGCAAACCTACGTGACAAAAGACGCATAAAAAGCCAAGTTGCAAAAGGTCACTTCCACATGTCACTGCCTCGTCCTTCCCTCGCTCACCCTGGCAAGCCCCGCCTCTCAGCCCCTCAGCCCCTCATCCCTCAGACCCTCCCAGGAGCTGCACGGTGCTGGTCATTACTATACAGCTGGACGGTCTATTGCTGTACTCTGATGCAGCAGCGAAATTGCCCCGCTTGGCTTAATTGTCTCGTCTGCGCTGTGCCTTTTGGGTTAAGAAACTTCACACTTAATCTGTTAAACATTCTTTTTTTTCCTCTGCTCTCTCTCTCTCTCTCTCTCTCTCTCTCTCTCTCTCTCTCTCTCTCTCTCTCTCTCTCTCTCTCTCTCTCTCTCTCTCTCTCTAGTCATGCAAACATTTCAAATTTTACAACACGCGGCTCAGATTTAATTGCTTCTTTTTTGTTTCACGTGATTTAAATACAGTCCCTAAGTCTTGTGTTCCCAGGGAGTGTGTTTGTCTGGGGATAATTATGTGTATCGATTCCTGATGGTGATGTGAGTGGTCTCCATTGCTGCCTCATTCGGTTACGTTGTTATTGGCGATAATTTTCATATCCTGAAGTTTCATTTATTTTATTGATTTATTTTACTGTTTTTTTTTCAGAATATATGATTGTGTCTTTGTAAGGGTAGTTTTTAATTTCTCTCTCTCTCTCTCTCTCTCTCTCTCTCTCTCTCTCTCTCTCTCTCTCTCTCTCTCTCTCTCTCTCTCTCTCTCCAAATCAACGTGTTTCTCTTCTTCTTCATCACATCCATATCATTTATATCTCCACTTATTCCACTCCTCTTTCCTCTTTCAACCTACCTCCCACAACTCCTCCTCCTCCTCCTCCTCCTTCGCCGCCGGCTGCAGGTTCCCACGGAGTCTGAGGACAATGCTCGGTAATTAACACAATCATTATCACCTGCTCCTTCTTATCCTCTTCCCTGACCTTTTTTTTATCTTACGAGTTTTATCAGCCAATTCTTGCTTGCGTTTCACCTTATGTGTCTTATTATTATCTTCTTTTTTCCCTCTTAATTCTTTATTAAATTTTGCATTTTATTTTTCTTTCAGTTTCGTATAGTACCTTGGTTTATTTTCGTTTTTTTTTTCTTTCTCTCTCATTCCCTCTCTCCCTTCTTGATTTTCGTCTGTACTCTCTCTCTCTCTCTCTCTCTCTCTCTCTCTCTCTCTCTCTCTCTCTCTCTCTCTCTCTCTCTCTCTCTCTCTCTCTCTCTCTCTCATTGCTTTTTCCCCTCTCACTTCCACCCTCTCCCCTCACATCCATGCAAGTCATAGCTTCTGCCTTTCTCTCACGCATTTCACTTCCCCTTTCTGTCTGTGTGTTTGTGTGTCCGCCTGTCCTTGTTTCTCTGTGTCTCTGTGTGTTTGTCTGCCTGGCTGCTTGTCTGTCTATCTGTGCGCCTGACTGTTTGTGTGTGATATCCTCTCTCTCTCTCTCTCTCTCTCTCTCTCTCTCTCTCTCTTCATCCCGTAAACCATCCCTCCTCCTCTTCCTCCTCCTCCTCCTCCTCCTCCTCCTCCTCCTCCTCCTCCTCCTCCTCCTCCTCCTCCTCCTCCTTCTCCTCCTCCTCTTTCCTCTCCTTCTGCAATCCTCACTAAAACATTCCTCTTCCTTTCCTTCCTCCTTCCTGTCTTATTTTTCCCCTCTTCCTCCACCACCACCACCACCTTCGCCACCTCCTGCTCCTCGTCCTCGTCTCAAGTAGGGCTGGTAATTAGGCTCTCTAGTTAAGCTGGCTGTTTCTTCAGGACCAATTAACATAATGTATGACTAATTAAGTGAGATTAGCCGGGCTCAACACGTGTACCGGGTGAGGTCTTAGAGGTGGTGCGGTAATTCCAGCTTCATTATTTGTCCGGGGAAGAGCAGGTGATCAGTTAGGTGTTGTGTGTGTGTGTGTGTGTGTGTGTGTGTGTGTGTGTGTGTAGGAGAGGGAGAGACAGAGTAGGTGTGTGCGTGTGTTTTTCTTCGTTTACAGATTACATTTCATCGGTCTTTTTTCTGTCTTATTTTTACGTTACACTATTTTGTTACTTATTTTTTTGCAGTGTGGTGTACTGTTCGCTTCTTGGTTGTCCCTGCACACTGGTATTTCGTCTGCGTTCACATCTGGTCCACTTAGACTATCCTTGTTGAGACTTTATATCTATTTTTTTTTTATCTTTGTGGTCAGTAAAGTATCTAAGTATCAATCAATCATTCATTCTATCTGTCTATCTATCCATCTATCTATCTATGTATAAGATAAGACGAATCAATTGCATGTCTCCCCAATCTCCCTGCTTCATTGCACAAACTGACTGAATTAATTATATTGATTGGCCCTTGAAGTGAATGAATGAATGAATGAATACGCAAATGAGTAAGTGGGTGAATGATTGACAAACTGGTTAACTGAGGGACTGACTAATAGATAAATGAGTGAATAAGTCGATGAATTAGTGAAGGAGTGAGTGTAGGGATGTCTTGTTACACGTGTGGTTAAGCGTGAGGTGCACATAATGGTATTCAGATCACATTAGACACTCTTAGCTAGGCGGCAATGACTGATATACGCCAGCAATGCAGACAAGACCTCCCTGGAATGACTGACTGACTGAATGACTAATATATTTCAACTTGCAGCAAACAACGGTCTCGTAATTGTGCCGCCCCTTACACTGCCTGCCTGCTTCTGTATTCCCTCCTACCTTTGACATGAACTGTTCCAGGAAGGTTTCAAACACGTCTCAAATTTTGGATAATCTGACAGCTTCAGTAAACCTTTCTTTCAGCACTTTTTTTGTTGCTCTTGCCCATTACATTAAAGAAAAAAAAAAAACAATGAATCACTCTTATACTTTCCTCCGTCAGGTACTCCACATGGATCCTAAATTACCTCAGACTTTCAAAAATATCGTGTCTAAGATTGAATGGTGTTAAAAATTTCTGGATTTCACATGTTCTTTCATGTGTAGACTTCCAAGGTAGTGTGTGGTGTGTCTGCGTAAGGTGGCGGGTCTTTTTTCACCTGTCTCGTTACATGGGTAATTAAGAAAGGGTGCAAGGTTAGGTAGAGTTAATGTTCTGTTTTGGTAGCATCGAGTCTGCTTCTTCTTCTTCTTCTTCTATTACTACTACTACTACTACTACTACTACTACTACTACTACTACTACTACTACTACTACTACTACTACTAATGCTGCTGCTGCTGCTATTGTTACTACTACTACTACTACTACTACTACTACTACTACTACTACTACTACTACTACCACAACAACAACAACAACAACAACAACAACAACAACAACAACAACAATCACAAACTACTACTACTACTACTTCTACTACTACTACTACTACTATTACTACTATTACTACTACTACTACTACTACTACTACTACTACTACTACTACTACTACTACTACTATAACTACCACAACAACAACAACAACAACAACAACAAAAACAACAACAACAACAATCACAAACTACTGCATGTATTACCTCAAGCGCCATTCTATCTACAACTTCAACCACCACCACCACCACAACAAAACAACAAGTTCCACGCAATCAAATTAAGTCCTCCACGCACCTTTCAGGCTGTCTCGACACTCGCTCTGATCCCCGCACACACACCCCCTGGTCCCCTCCTCCCCCCGCGCCCCTCCTTTTCCTCTCTTCCAAAACGCATTACCTTCCCCGCCGCCCGCGATAATGACACAAGGACGGGGCTCGCTAAAAACGCCGTCAAGCGAGTCAAAAACGACGCCGCGGAGCCTTGTGTTGCAGATTAAACAATATCCCGGCGTGGCTGACGGCGGGAGAGGCTTCGGCATCTCAAAGGAACGCGCCGCCACCTCTGTTTAGCCAACCTTCGATGGAGAATTGGGTGATGTTCGTGGTTTTCTTCTTCTGCTTCTTTGGTTTCGTCTTCTTCTTGGTTTTCTTCTTTCTCTTCTTCTTCTTTTGATTCGTTTTCTACGTAGTCTCTTTCATTCTTGTGGTGTTTTCTTTCGTATCGTCTGTTTTTTTTTTTTCTTTGTCTTCTGTTCTTTCTCGTTTCTTTTTCTTCTCGTTTTCTTCATGTTTTACTTTCTTCACGTTTTCTTTCTTTTCTTTTCTGCTTTCTTTCTTTCTTTGTTTCTTTCTTTGTTTCTTTCTTTCCTCTTTTTCCTCTTCCTCCTCCTCCTCCTTCTCCTCCTCCTCCCGTTTCTTCTTCTTCCGTTCTTTCGCTATTGCTGAAATGCTGACAAAGGAGGAAGAAGAGGTAAAAAGGGAAAAGAAGACAAAATGACAGAAGATCAAGCTATTACACAAAAGACAGAAATAAGAAAAAAAAGTCATCAAACACTACGAATCTTTTCATGGTGTAAATGTGAGAAAATGGAGAAATAAAAAAAGGAGAGTAATTTCATAACCATCTGATGAGCGATTAAGGTCATCTCAAAGGCCACAGTACACGTGACGTGAATGGGAGAGGAAGAGGAAAGAAACGAGTTCAATAAGAGGTGAAAATGTTGTAATAAGAAGAGAGTTTCGTCACACAATTTTTCAAATGTGAGGAACGAAAAATAAAGGGAAATATACATATCACGTGAAACTTCAAGACGTGAAAAGTGGAAAGAAAATCAAATTGAAGAAAAAGAGAATAAAACTGGTGGACATATCATAATGTAAATATAGAGAATTTCATAACTCAAAGTTTTTAAAAGTGAAGGAGGAAGAATAAAGTAAGGCAAAATCCACACTGTATTTGAAGAAGTTAAGGGAAGAGTAAAAGAATAAAAGATCATTCAATTAGAAGACAAAATATTAGAATACAAAGAAAAATCGTAACTCGACGGAAGGTTATGATCGTCCAAAGCCACGAACCATTTCATGACGTAATTATCAAAGAAAGAGGAAGGGAAGAGCTCAATAAAAAATATAAAAAAAGTTAAAGTTTAAGAACAATTCTAAGTGCAAATTAAGTAAACACACACACACACACACACACACACACACACACACACACACACACACACACACACACACACGCGCACACGCGCGCGCGCGCGCAAACACACACACACACACACACACACACACACACACACACACACACACACACACACACACACACACACACACCAAGCATATCATTACCTAAATGTTAAAGGAAGAAGAAAAGAAAAAGGGGTTGATAACATAAGACAATTATGTCACATTAAAATTCTCACGAAAAAAGTTCATAACCATCCAAAGGGCGAATTTAATAAAATCAAAAGCTAAAAAGCAAATCATGATTTGAATCTTAAAAGAATAAAAAAAAAATGAAAATCTAAAAAGTAGAAGACAAAAGAGAGAGAAAAAAAACAAAAACATCATGATATTAAAGTTTACTAATTCCACTAACAGCAAATTAGGGCAACTCAAAACACACAAAGCAAATTTTGTAAATGAAAAAGGAAGAAGAGAAGAAAAGACCTCGATAACAGTAGATAAAAAAATATTATTTGAAAAGATTTTCATGAAATAAGTTTCCTAACTATCCTAATAGCGAATTACGTCAAATGAAAACCACAAAGCAAATCGTGAAATTAAAGGAAGAAGACAAGAAAAGACCTTGATGACATGGAAAAAAAAAAAAAAAAAAAAAAAAAAAAAAAAAAATATATATATATATATATATATATATATATATATATATATATATATATATATATATATATATATATATATATATATATATATATATATATATATATATATATATATATATATATATATATATATATATATATATATATAAAGGTACCAGTGAAATAAGAACTATGGTAACAATTCTAACGACGAATTACGTTACAAAGAAAAACCACAAAATAAATTATGACCTCAAAGAAAGAAGAAGAAGAAGAAGAAGAAGAAGAAGAGAAGAAGAAGAAGAAGAAGAAGAAAAAAGAAGAAGAAGAAGAAGAAAAAAAAAGGAAGATCTCCACAGCAGGGGAAGCAGAAGCAGAAGAAAAGATGTTACAATAAAAGTTTCGTGAAATAAGAGTTTCCTAACTATTCTAACATCGAATTACGTCGAACCAAATATCACAAAGCAAATTATGACATTAGAGAAAGAAAAAAAGAAAAGATATCTATAACATGAGACAAAGATGTTATTTTAAATGAGTTTGCTGAAACAAGAACTATTTTAACAGTCCTAACTGCGAATTACGTGAAATCAAATATCACAAAGCAAATCATGACGTTAAAGGAGGAAGAGAAGAAAAGACCTTGATAACATAAGACAAAGATGATATATCAAAATAATTTCGTGAAATAATAGTTTCCTGGTTATTCTAACAGCAAATCACAAAGCAAAAACCATGACCTTAAAGGAAGAAAAAAAAAAAATCAATAACATCAGACAGAGATGTTATTTTAAATACGAAATGAGAACTATTGCCACTGTCCTAACAGCGAAATGTGAGAAATAAAATCCACAAAACAAATCATGACGCTAAAGGAAGAAGAAGAAGAAGAAGAAGAAGAAGAAGAAGAAGAAGAAGAAGAAGAAGAAGAAGAAAAAGAAGAAGAAGAAGAAGAAAAAGAAAAAGGAAAAAGAAAAGAAGAAGAAGAAGAAGAAAAAGAAGAAGAAAAAGAAAAAGAAAAGAAAAAGAAAACATAAGAACATAAGAACATAAGAAATAAAAGAAGCTGCAAGAAGCGACCAGGCTTACACGTGGCAGTCCCTGTATGAAACACTCCTACCTATTTCCATCTGTTATCCCCATCCATACACTTGTCTAATCTTCTCTTAAAGCTCTCTAGTGTCCTGGCACTAACTACATGATTACTGAGTCCGTTCCACTCATCTACCACTCTATTTGAGAACCAATTTTCTCCTATCTCCTTCCTAAACCTAAATTTTTCAAGCTTGAACCCGTTATTTCTTGTTCTACCTTGGTTGCTGATCCTAAGAATTTTGCTTACATCTCCCTTGTTATAACCCTTATACCACTTAAAGACTTCTATCAGGTCCCCTCTTAACCTACGTCTCTCTAGAGAATGTAAATTTAACCGCTTCAACCTCGCTTCGTAAGGAATACTCCTCATCCCCTGAATCCTTTTAGTCATTCTCCTCTGTACTGATTCTAATAGACCTATATCTTTCCTGTAATGTGGGGACCAGAACTGCACAGCGTAGTCTAGATGAGGTCTGACCAGCGCCAAGTATAACTTTAATATTACTTCCGGCCTTCTACTTTTAACACTCCTAAAAATGAATCCTAGTACCCTATTTGCCTTGTTTCTGGCTTCTATGCATTGTTTCCCTAGACGGAGTTCAGAGCTAACTATAACTCCTAAATCTTTCTCGTACCCTGTACCTACCAGAGTTTGGGTGTTTAATGTGTACCTATTGTGTGGGTTTCCTCTACCTACGCTAAGCACTTTGCATTTATTGATATTAAATTGCATTTGCCATCTATCCGTCCATTCATTCATTCTATCTAAGTCTGTCTGCAAGGCGATGGCATCCGCTTCTGACCTAATTAATCTACCTATCTTTGTGTCATCCGCAAATTTACTAACATCGCTACTAATTCCACTATCCAAGTCATTGATATATATTAGAAATAATAATGGCCCTAATACTGATCCCCACTAATGACATGACCCCACTCGGATTTCGAGCCGTTTATTAGCACTCTCTGTCGCCTGTTACCAAGCCATGACCCTATCCAACCTAACACCTTCCCATCTATCCCGTGCGCCCTAACCTTTCTCAGGAGCCTTTGATGGGGCACCTTGTCGAATGCTTTACTAAAGTCCAGATATAAGATATCATAACTATCACCATTATCTACTGCCTCGTACACCTTACTGTAAAAACTTAACAAGTTTGTCAGGCAAGACTTCCCCTTCGTGAAGCCATGCTGTGAAGAAGAAGAAGAAGAAGAAGAAGAAGAAGAAGAAGAAGAAGAAGAAGAAGAAGAAGAAGAAGAAAAGAAAAAAAAGAAGAAGAAGAAGAAGAAGAAGAAGAAGAAGAAGAAGAAAAAGAAAAAAAAGAAAAAGAAAAGAAGAAGAAGAAGAAGAAGAAGAAGAAGAAGAAGAAAAGGAATATCTTCAAAGCAGAAGAAAAGTTATATTAAAAGTTTTGTGAAGCAAGTTTCCTGACTCTACTAGCAGCGAATTACGTCAAATAAAAACCTCACAGCAAATCATGACGTTACAGGAAGGAGAAAAAGAGGGACCTGACAGCAAAAGACACAGATGCTATAATACAAGTTTCGTAAGCCGCCGTTTCCTGGTTCGCGGGCGAGTTGGCGTGACGTCAGGCAGTGGAGGGCAGCGGTGGCTCGCGTCCGCCCGGAAGGTGACAAGTTAGGGGAGTTGCGGCCACTTAGTCCACAACCTTGGGTCAGAATGCGTCACGCGGAAATGATGAGACGCGAAGTTACGGCAAACAAACAAGTTGCCGAGCCTCGTAATGCATGAGTGTGCTTCATAAGTGTGTTCCTGTGTGTGTGTGTGTGTGTGTGTGTGTGTGTGTGTGTGTGTGTGTGTGTGTGTGTGTATTATGCCACTGATGTAAGTGCAGGTTAGAAGAAGAAGAAGAAGAAGAAGAAGAAGAAGAAGAAGAAGAAGAAGAAGAAGAAGAAGAAGAAGGAGAAGATGACTGATTAATTGAATGAGTTATTGATTGAATTTATTGGCAAAAGATAACATAATTCTTAAAGTAAATATATATATATATATATATATATATATATATATATATATATATATATATATATATATATATATATATATATATATATATATATATATATATATATATAACATTAATTTGTGGCATTAGTCCGTTGAGTGCATGCTCCCTGGCGGACAGATAATAACATATAAAAGTATAGCAAGAGCGGAAATAACTTATCCTAAATATTCCTTACCAATATAGTTTAAATATCTAGGATATCACACTGGTCACAGTTATATTGATATGATTAATTAATCTACTAATTGTAAGAATACATAAACTTTTCCCTAGCTTTGTGTTTGTTTATTGTGTAAATAACTTTTGAATTTTACCTTAAATGTATTGAAATTGTTAATTGTTTTCAGATCATTAGGTATTTCATTCCAAAACTGCGGCTCAACACAGTGTATAGAGAGTTTAAACAATGTTGTACGTGGCTGTGGTGGAAGTGAATTAATAATATTACCTTAAACCTTAAATATTTTATTGTATTGATCAATACCATTGTTTGTAACATTAAAAATACTAAGTAACAAGAAATGTTTCCTAAATAAATCAAATTTTAACAACCCAAGTTCATTAAACAGTGTATTAGTAGAATTGTACTTCCTTATGAAGCAAATAGTTGTGATGACTTTCTTTTGAGATATGAAAACATGTTTTATAATTGCGTGCCAAGTACATCCCCAGATAGCAACACAGCAGATAATGTATGGATGACAAAGGGAATAACAGATGTTCCGTAAAACCTCAATAGTTAATTTTCGTCTAATACTGAATAAAATTCCACTTTTTCTATAAATCAAACAACCAGACTTGTATGATTTTTCCAATTTAAGTTTCCGTCTATAATAACACCCAAAAATTTTGTACATGATACTCGTTGCAGTCCATACTCTCTCAAGTAAATTGACTGTAAAGTTATTGAAAACCGAATTACTTTAAAATAGAATATAATTAGTCTTTTTATGTCAACATTTGAATTATGTGCCAAAACCCATCTTGATATCTTTTTTTTTCTAATTCACTATTTACTTTTATATTTAACTGATCTAATGTTTTGTCTGCCATGAGGAGATTGGTGTCATCTGTACATGGTTGAATTTATTATTTGCATTTGAAATGTCATTATTATAAACCAAAAACAACCAAAGGTCCCAAAGTAGATCCTTGAGGTACTCTCCTGTCAATATTTTTCAGTGTTGATTGATTACCATTACAGTAAACTGCCTGTGTTCTATCTGCCAAGTAGCTGGAAAACAATTTAATTTGTTTTCTAAATTCTTTAATACTTTTGTTGTGAAATTTAATGTGGCTTTTTCTGTTGACTTATTCTTACGGGAACCATATTGCTTTTCTGACAGTATATTAAAATATTCCAGAAATCAATTAAGTCTTGTAGCAATTGATTTTTCAAACACTTTACTTATTGACGTTAGAATAAATATTGGTCTAGAATTATTTTCATCATCTTTTTCACCAGATTTTTGAATGGGTATTTACTTTTGCTATTTTTAATTTGTTTGGAAAATATCTGTCTTTGAAACAGAGGTTAATTATATGAAAGAGTGCAACATCTATATCATGTGCAGTGTATTGGAATATACTTGGTGGAATGTCGTCATACACCGCTATTGTGTTCTTCAGACTCTTCAGATACAGTCGAGCTTCAGCAGCACTAACTGGCTACAAGTAAAGAGAAAAATTTGTTGGATATTAAAGAACTGCTTTTGAGAGTGAATTTGTTCATTGTAATTTTGGAATGAAGCTTCATGATTTTTTAAGAAATTATAATTACTATTAAAGACTGTTGCTGTGGGTTTATTATTGTTTTTGAGCTTTATTTCCATAGCATTATCACTATTATTCCTTTTAAGTTTATCGTTCATTATATTCCAAGTTGCCTTGACATTTCCTTGAGAAAGTTGAGTTGGTCTTGATTGTATTTGTTCTTTTGCATCCCACAAGAGATATATAGTTTATTTCTCTAGATCTTGTATCTTTGACCATAAATGAAGGGCTATTTTGACGCTAACCTTTCTGCTATATTATATAATGATGCAATAATCCTCACCTAATCTAGTCTCAGAAAATCCTAAAATATCAAATTTTATATTCAAATCACTCAAACATTGATCAACAAAAAAAATTGTGCATTGTTTGGGATGCTTCGGATGTTCATATTTAGAACTGAGAAGGAATTAGTATTTCATGTATTGATATTGATATTAATGTCGTCTGTATATACATATTTAGAAATCTTATATGACTCGTCTTTTTTTTTTTTCATGTAGGAGGAACATCGGCCAAGGGCAACAAGAATCCCCCCCCCCCAAAAGAAAAAAAAAGCCCACTGAGATGCCGGTCCCCGTATAGGGTTCAAAGCGGTAGTCAGAAATTGAAGGATAAGTGTCTTGAAACCTCCCTCTTGAAGGAGTTCAAGTCATAGGAAGGTGGAAATACAAAAGCAGGTAGGGATTTCCAGAGTTTACTAGAAAAAGGGATGAATGATTGAGAACTCTGTTTAACTCTTTCATCAGAGAGGTGGACAAAATTAGGGTGAGAGAAAGAAGAAAGTCTTGTGCAGCGAGGCTGTGTAAGGAGAGGAGGCATGCAGTTAGCAAGATCAGAAGAGCAGTTAGCGTAAAAATAGCGGTAGAAGATAGCAAAAGATGCTACACTACGGCGATGAGAAAGAGGTTGAAGACAGTCAGTTAGAGGAGAGGAGTTGATGAGATGAAAAGCTTTTGATTCCACCGTGTCTAGAAGAGCGGTATGAGAGGAACCCCCCTCAGACATGTGAAGCATACTCCATACATGGACGGATAAGGCCCATGTACAGAGTTAGCAGCTGGAAGTGTAACTCTGTACAGGGGCCTTATCCGTCCATGTATGGAGTATGCTTCACATGTCTGGTGAAGTAATAATGTATTATTTCTATCATTAAATTGCTCATCTTGATCTGTGATCTCATCAAGAATGCTGATTAATCGGTAATTTAGTAATTCATCACCATTAACTGAATGAAAGGGAAAGTAACTAGAAATGGCCATCGTTATGAGGAAAAATCATTTTCCTATTGTTCTCACTATGTCTTATTTTTCGCAGAGCTTCTTAACTGTTTCTTGGTATGATTGAGTTGAGAGTGGTTGCCACCATATTGCGGTGCCAGGAGGGAAGAAGAAGAAAAAAGAAAAAAAAGGGAAAAAGAAAAAAAAAACGAAAAACAAGACCAAAAGGAAGAAGAAGAAGAAGACGAAGAAGAAGAAGAAGAAGAAGAAGAAAAGAAAAAAAAAGAGAAAAAGAAGAAAAGAAAAGCTTATCATTGCCAGCATAATCCCAGAAACCACTCCAATGACTAAAGGTATTTCAGTTAAGCAACACACACACACCTCGAAAAAACTAAACTCCTAAATCGATAGAAGTACTTTTTATATCAGTTTTTTTTTTGAGGGAGTGGCAATTAAGCCCTCTTTACATATAGTTTTTGTAACCCTTGGCCAGACTCCTATACATGTTACGAGGGAGAGGGA
>NC_087180.1:7626614-7631614 GCF_035594125.1 Scylla paramamosain
TTCTTACACTACACTTTTTTTCTTTTATTTCCTCACAATTATGTCTCCTCCTCCTCTTCCTCCTCCTCGTCGTTCCCTTCCCACCCCTCAAAACACTACAGCTAATGACAATAATATATACAACGATTTACATATCAATGTATCACGAATCTTCTCAGTGTGTGTGTGTGTGTGTGTGTGTGTGTGTGTGTGTGAGTTATTCCTTAACACACACACACACACACACACACACACACACACACACACACACACACACACACACACACACACACACACTCGCGATAGCCTACACATATTAACCTAAATGTCTCTTTAAATAATTTGTTAGCTTCGCCCTCCACTTCGCCTCGTCCCTTCTGTTTCTTGACACCGCCATTAGTGCCTCGTGTCTTCTCTCCCCTCCCCTCCTTTCCCTTTCCCTTCCCCCTTCCCTTCCCCTCCCTGTGCTGGCCTGCCTCACCCACGCCACGCCATTATCACTTTAACACACGCCCTCTATTGGCTTGCGTGGTGCATCTTTCTTTCCTTCTCTCTTTCTTTCTTTCTTTCTTTCTTTCTTTCTTTCCCACCATCACCTCTTCCATCAACAACATACTTATCTCTCTCTCTCTCTCTCTCTCTCTCTCTCTCTCTCTCTCTCTCTCTCTCTCTCTCTCTCTCTCTCTCTCTTGCTCGCTCTCTCTGTTTTCCGTCATATTTTCTGTCTGGATTGCAAGTTTATGAAGTGTGTGTGTGTGTATGTGTGTGTGTGTGTGTGTGTGTGTGTGTGTGTGTGTGTGTGTGTGTGTGTGTGTGTGTGAACCGACAGGGATGTATGAGCGTGTATGTTCCTATTCCGAATTCACGTCCAGCGTCGAGAGAGAGAGAGAGAGAGAGAGAGAGAGAGAGAGAGAGAGAGAGAGAGAGAGAGAGAGAGAGAGAGCACCTTGTCTTGTCTGAGAACCCAACAGCTCGCGTCTTCCTTCTCTCTCTCGCACAACTAAAATAACCACATTTGAATACCGACGACAGATCTCTTCAGAAGGAGGAGGAGGAGGAGGAGGAGGAGGAGGAGGAGGAGGAGGAGGAGGAGGAGGAATAAAGAAGGGAAGAGCATCACAACCGACCCCTCCACCTTCACTTTTTCTTCTTTCCCCTCCGTCCTGACTCTCCTTCTCTCCGCTTTGTTACCGCTCTCTCTCTCTCTCTCTCTCTCTCTCTCTCTCTCTCTCTCTCTCTCTCTCTCTCTCTCTCTCTCTCTCTCTCTCTCTAACGAAATCACTTTATCCTTCCAAATACTTACTTCCTACCACACTTCCTCTCTCTCTCTCTCTCTCTCTCTCTCTCTCTCTCTCTCTCTCTCTCTCTCTCTCTCTCTCTCTCTCTCTCTCTCTCTCTCCTGATCTATTTTCCTCCTATCCTTCCCTGCCTCCTTATTTTCATTCTCACATCATACAATGGTAAATAGAAATAGCTTACGAAAATACAGAGAACAGTGTGTGTGTGTGTGTGTGTGTGTGTGTATTGTTACTGTTGTTAGAAACTGTGAAAGGAACCGAATGAAAGAAGAAAACGTAACTCAGATAACATTCTCTCTCTCTCTCTCTCTCTCTCTCTCTCTCTCTCTCTCTCTCTCTCTCTCTCTCTCTCTCTCTCTCTAAGACAATGACGGTACACCCACGCACACTCACACAAATACACAAGAGAGAGAGAGAGAGAGAGAGAGAGAGAGAGAGAGAGAGAGAGAGAGAGAGAGAGAGAGAGAGAGAGAGAGAGAGAGAGAGTGAGCGCACGACAGTAAGGACAAAGGAGGAGACAGAGTAGAGGAAAAACTACCCTGACCCACCCCAGCATAACCTACTTCACCACTCCATTCACCTCCCCCTCCACGCCACCGCCGCCTCACCCAGCGCCCCTGCCACACCAAGCAAGGACCATATTCTGAGACACTTCTACGCTGCACCTCCACTACATTCAAAAGGCTCTAGTTGAAGTGACTCTGGGTTTTAAGGGTGGTTTTATAGTTGTGGCGATAGACTGACATGATTTCTACACAATTTATAGGAAAAGACTCTAATAATCTCTGTGGCCTTTGAAAATAGTTGTGGTGAGAGAGCAAGGCGTTTCTGAATATGAGACACACCCTCAAGTCACCATGTAACCTGAACCAGAGCCACCACAGCATTTAACTCCCTACTGCACAAAGGTCGCATATTCTCAAACGTTTCGGCATCTCTCGACTTTTTAACTGGTTTTAGTGGAATGTATTAAGGTTTTCCTGGTAGCTTTTGTGATTCTAGTGAGAGTTTAACAAGAGTCCACGCCATCAGTGAGGCTAAACACTCATGAAAATGTAAATAATCATCTGTGGCCGTTGAAAATAGTTCCCTTGAAAGTTCAATAGTTTTAAGAAAGCGAGCTAAAGGATCACAGTGTAGACACATTTGAAGCTCACTAAACAGACTAAAACCTCCCATGCCACAACAAGGAAACACAAACACACACACACACACACACACACACACACACACACACACACATGAACTCATTAAAAATAGTAAAATCACCTCTACCACAACATGAACCTCATACACTCATCTTAACCCGTTAAATCCCCATAAAAAAAAAAAAAATAAATAAAAAAACTTCATTAATACCTCGCCGAGTGAAACCAGATGGATGTGAGACTGATAAGAATAAACTGGAAGATAGTAAACACAACCATCTCTTGCAGTCCTGAAGTCTTTAAGAAAATAATGTTTCGCTGTCTTTTGGCCTGTATTCTTTAATCCTTTGGCCTCTCATCAGGATTATCAACAAAGGCCTGGGGTTTCATAAGAATTACTTTCAAAGACTACAAGGACTATTCGTGTTTTCTAGGAGATTTTCTTCCTTTTAATGGTAGAGAAGCATTGTCTATCACTGGAATAATGAAAACATATTGAAAACTTCCGTCTCTTTCACTAGTGCGTGTTAAGGCAGTCAAGGGAGACGCTGGAACGTTTGAAAATGAGGGTCCTGGATATTTTTCTTTTGAAAATTCCAATAATTTTCCCTCGAAAATTCCAACAATTTCCTCTTGAAAACCACTATACCTTCCCCTTGAAAACCAAAATAATTTCCCTTTGAAGATCCTAATACATTCTTCTTTGAAACCACAATAATATTCTTCTGAAAACCTCAATAATTTTCCCTTGAAATTCCATTAATTTCTTCTTGAAAATCCCAACAATATCTACAAAAAAAAAAAATAAAAAATAAATAAATAAATAAAATAAAATATCCATTTGAAAACCTAATAAATTTCACTTGAAAATCACAATACTTTTTCCTTTAAAATCCCCAATAACGTCCCTTTAAAAACCTCAATAATTTCTCCTTGAAAGCCCCAATAAATTCCACTTAAAAACCCCAATAATTTCCACTGGAACCTCCACTAGTCGAGATAAAGCGCCGAAAATTTTGAGACCGCAAACCGTTCTCTCTTTTGGCGGGAATTTTGAAATGGAGGAATGGCAAATGGACGCTAGATGACTGGGTGGCTGACGACCAATAGGGCGCCGAGTTCAGATAAGTGAATAACGGTCGTTCTTATTCAGCCAATCAGAGAGGAGTAAGTTTTTTTTTTCCTTTCTTTTTACTTCGGAGGAAGGGAAGAAGGGAGACCAGGATGGGAGGGAGGGAGGGAGGGTGGGAGAGGAGGAAGGAGGGAGAGGAGGGAAGGAAGAATCGATAAGAACTCGTGTGGTTTTCTCAGACTTGCCAGGTTGGAGAGAGAGAGAGAGAGAGAGAGAGAGAGAGAGAGAGAGAGAGAGAGAGAGAGAGAGAGAGAGAGAGAGAGAGAGAGAGAGAGAGAGAGAGAGAAATCACATGAAAAAAAATAATAAAAACAATGACGAATCCTTATCACCATCATCACCATCATCACCATCATCATCACCATCATCTCCATTGCTATAAAACTCTTCCACTCCCTCTCCTCGTAATAAAAGAAAATGGTAAATTAACCCCAACTAAGCCAATAATTATTACTCTGCCACCTGCCTCTTATCTCTCTCTCTCTCTCTCTCTCTCTCTCTCTCTCTCTCTCTCTCTCTCTCTCTCTCTCTCTCTCTCTCTCTCCTTCCTCCGGTTTACATGCACGGGAGGGTAGGAGGGAGCAAAGGCGGGAGGGAAAGATGGATGAAGGGAAGGAAGAAGAGGATGGAGAAAGGGAGTAAGGGAGTAAAGAAGAGAGGATAGGAAAAAAAGAAGAAAGAGAGGAAGGGAGAAAAGGAAATGAGAAAGTAGGAAGGAGGAGGAGGAGGAGGAGGAGGAGGAGGAGGAGGAGGAGGAGGAGGAGGAGGAGGAGGAGGAGGAGGAGGAGGAGGAGGCGAAGGAAGAGGAGGAAGAGGAAAAATAAGGAATGAAAAACAAGAAATTCTGAAACGTGAAAAATAGATGGAGAAAAAGAAACAGAGAGAGAGAGAGAGAGAGAGAGAGAGAGAGAGAGAGAGAGAGAGAGAGAGAGAGAGAGAGAGAGAGAGAGAGAGAGAGTCCAATACAGCACGCGGCGGTCCTAATGGCTTGGAAATTAGTCCTTATCCATAAGTTGCACCGCCAATCAACTTTACCTGAGACTCATCACCTCGAAACCGTGTTAAGTGGCCGCCTCTCCTTCACCTGTGTGTGTGTGTGTGTGTGTGTGTGTGTGTGTGTGTGTGTGTGTGTGTGTGTGTGTGTGTGTGTGTGTGTGTGTGTGTGTGTGTGTGTGTGTTCTTTGTGCCCACGTACCTGAATCTATCTATCTACCTGTCTATTTGTTTATCTGAATCTCTGTCTATCTATCTACTTGTGTACGTTCGTTCTTTGTGCCTACCTACCTAAACCAGACTATCTATTTATTTACCTACTGACTACCTGTTTATTTATCTACCTATCCATCTATTTATCTATCTATTTATTTATCTGCATGTGTATTTGTATATCTATTTATGTATCTATCTGTATATTCGTCAGTCATTCTGTCTATCTACAACTAT
>NC_087180.1:7641614-7664114 GCF_035594125.1 Scylla paramamosain
GGTTTGTTAGGTTATCTCGTCTAGTCTAACTTTAACTTATAGTAATCTATCCCCCCAAAAAATAGGTGTGTTTTCTTTTTATTTGACTCTCTCTCTCTCTCTCTCTCTCTCTCTCTCTCTCTCTCTCTCTCTCTCTCTCTCTCTCTCTCTCTCTCTCTCTCGCTTCGTGCCATCTTATTTATTATTTACCTTTCGTTTTCTCTCATTTTTCCATTTTTTTTGTTTTCTTTTTAGTTTTAGTCATTCATCTTTTTATTAATTCATCTTTCCATTTTTATGCTTTCGTGTTAATTTCATCTCTTAATTTACATCTCTCTCTCTCTCTCTCTCTCTCTCTCTCTCTCTCTCTCTCTCTCTCTCTCTCTCTGCTTCTTTTAATAATATTCACATTTTCATTCCCCCTTTCCTATTTCTCTTTTAATCTTCTGACTCTTTCCTTTCTTTTCACTTTCTCACTCTTCCTCCCTTCCTCCCTCCCTTCCCTGCCTCCCTGCTAACCACCCGCCCTCCTCCTCTTCCTCTGCTGGTGACATACCCTCGGGGGGATGAGGGGGAGTGAGGGGAAAAGGAGAGGGGAGCATTAGGTCGGGGATTACTATTATTAAATGCTGTGTAAATACTCCCTTTAGTTAATGAGGGGACGACTGTGGGAAGAGTGCGTAGGGAAACAAGGGAAAAGGGAAAGACGGCATGAATGGGGAATAAAGGGAAGATAAAATAAGAAGTGATAAATAGGAGAATCAATAAATAAAGGTATAAATGAGTTACTGAAATGAAGATAAGAGGAAAGAAGAGATAATGGCTTAACACATACACACACACACACACACACACACACACACACACACACACACACACACACACACACACACACACACACACACACACTGAGAGAGAGAGAGAGAGAGAGAGAGAGAGAGAGAGAGAGAGAGAGAGAGAGAGAGAGAGAGAGAGAGAGAGAGAGAGAGAGAGAGAGAGAGAGAGAGAGAGAGAGAGAGAGAGAGAGAAATGTAATCCATTAAAAAAAAAACTATAACAAAGAGAAACGTAAAAAAATGCAACAAATAAGAAAACAAATATGGAAAGAGAAGAAAAAGCGAATAACTGCAATGAATAAGAAATAAAAATGAAACAGAGAGAGAGAGAGAGAGAGAGAGAGAGAGAGAGAGAGAGAGAGAGAGAGAGAGAGAGAGAGAGAGAGAGAGAGAGAGAGAGTGACCCTTGCATTTTCGATTTTTTCCTGTCATGTTCTAAGGATCATTGGGACTTAACAAACCCTCTCTCCTCTCACATTTCTCCCTTCCCCCTCTCACTCTCCCTTCCCTCTCTCCCTCCTGCAGTACAAAATCCAGCTTAAGAAGATTTATATTTATTTCCTTCATTATTCACCGCCTTTGTTTTCCTTTATCCACTCTCCCTTTTCCCTCACTTTTATCATCGCGTCTTCCTTTTCATCCCATTTTTCCTTGACGACACCAAGAATCACGAGGGAAAGAAGGCAAGGAGCGAAAAAGATGAAGTGTATTTTTCCTTCTTTGATTAAGCAGGAAAGCGTATCATAGGAAAGCAAGAGGCGAGTTGAAGAGGAAAACACGAGGAGGAGGAGGAGGAGGAGGAGGAGGAGGAGGAGGAGGAGGAGGAGGAGGAGGAGGAGGAGGAGGACGTTACAAGACCAGAAGGGAAAGAAAACAAGAGAAAAAGAAGAATACAAGAGGAGGAGGAGGAAGTGGAAGAAGAGGAAGGCAAGGAGAGAGTTTACGAGGAAGACTAGGAGGAGAGGAGAAAAAAAAAAAAAAAAGAAGAGGGGAAAAGGCAAGGAGAGAGAAAACAGAAAACGAGGAAGAGAAGAGAAGGATTCAAGAGCAACAGAAGAGGAAGAAGAAGAGAAAAGAAGATGGAAGAGAAGGAGGAGAAGGAGGAGATAGAGGAACAGGAACAGACGAGAAAGAAGGCAAGGAGAAAGGAAGAATCAGAGGAGAAGGAGGAAAAGAAACGGAGGAAGAGAAATTAAGCTAAATAAAGGAAAATCCAAGGAGAAGAAGAAACAGGAACAAAAGAAGAGGAAAAAGACAAGGAGACTGGAAGAAGAGAAGGAGGAAGAGAAAGAAAGCTAAAATAAAATGAAAATCCACGAGAGAAACACAAAAAATAGAGAAGAAAAACCAATAGGAAAACAAGAGGAGGAATCAAGGCTAACAGAAAATGAGAAAGAAGAGAAGAGAAGGCATCAGTAGAAACATAACAAAGAAAACAAGAAGCGGAGACTGAGAAACAAGCCACAATACAAAAAAATCCAAGAGAAGGTCAAGAGAGAAAGAAACGAGGACACAAGAGGAACACGATAGGAACACAAGAGGAACACAAGAGGAAAACAAGAGGGGGAAAAAAAGAGGAAAGAGTATGAGAGTTTCTGAAGTGCCGTGTGAGGAAGCCGTTTGTCTGTCATGCAGGGAAGTCACCCACACACTGACAGTAATGATGGCTTATCACTGCCTGTCTTTACTGTGTGTTTTTGTTGGCACGGTTCTTCTGATTGATTTATGGCGAAGCAGGGGATGGTGATGGGAAGAAGAAGAAGAAGAAGAAGAAGAAGAAGAAGAAGAAGAAGAAGAAGAAGAAGAAGAAGAAGAAGAAGAAGAAGAAGAAGAAGAAGAAGAAGAAGAAGAAGAAGAAGAAGAAGAAGAAGAAGAAGAAGAAGAAGAAGAAGAAGAAGAAGAAGAAGAAGAAGAAGAAGAAGAAGAAGAAGAAGAAGAAGAAGAAGAAGAAGAAGAAGAAGAAGAAGAAGAAGAAGAAGAAGAAGAAGAAGAAGAAGAAGAAGAAGAAGAAGAAGAAGAAGAAGAAGAAGAAGAAGAAGAAGAAGAAGAAGAAGAAGAAGAAGAAGAAGAAGAAGAAGAAGAAGAAGAAGAAGAAGAAGAAGAAGAAGAAGAAGAAGAAGAAGAAGAAGAAGAAGAAGAAGAAGAAGAAGAAGAAGAAGAAGAAGAAGAAGAAGAAGAAGAAGAAGAAGAAGAAGAAGAAGAAGAAGAAGAAGAAGAAGAAGAAGAAGAAGAAGAAGAAGAAGAAGAAGAAGAAGAAGAAGAAGAAGAAGAAGAAGAAGAAGAAGAAGATGATGATGACGATGAAACAAAAACATGAACAAGAATAATAAAGAAAAAACACAAGAACAAAAAGTCCAACAAAAAAAAACACACACAAAAACAAACAAATAATCAAAATACGACAAAAGGAGAGAGAGAGAGAGAGAGAGAGAGAGAGAGAGAGAGAGAGAGAGAGAGACAGAGAGAGAGAGAGGAACAAAGGGCCAGCGAGAGGGGGAGGCGGAGGTGGAGACACAGACTAGCGTGATACAGTAATCAATTGTCTCGTTAGTTGGTCGAGACACATGGCGGTGCAGGTGTGTAATTACTGGAGACAGGTGTGCGGGGAGGGCAGGGCAGGGGAAGGGACGGGAGAGGAGAGAGAGGGGGAGGAAGGAGCTGGGGAGAGTGAGGAGTGAAGGAAGCGAATGAAGAAGGAAGGTTTGGGAAAGAGAGAGAGAAAGATAAGGAAGAGGGAAAGGTGAGTGAAGAGACAGGATTGGAGGTATAGAGGAAGGAAATGATGGTAAGGAAGAAGAGAGAAAGGCGAGGGAAAGAGAGGGGAGTGAAGGTAGGAAAAAAAGGGGAAGGGGAATATTGAGGAGAGGGGAAGGTGAGGGGAAGACAGGGGTGATAGGAGGACACGTGATATATAATTAGCAAAATGGTGATATAAATAAAGCACACACAGTCCCCACCAAGCAAAAACCAAAGTGACGTGCCATGCAACACGAGGACTGGTACAGGGAATAGAAGAAAAAAAATAATAATAAAAAATACAAGTCGAAAAGAAAAAAATAGAACGAAATAGAATAAAAAAAGAGGTAAAAATAAAGATATGGGCAAATTAATATGTGAACATCAAATCGATCAGCCAAATAAATAAACAAATAAAATTATAAAATAGGACAAACAAAAAAAGATAAACACATACAAACAGACACACTAACAGCATATCAATCAATCAAATCAATTAAATCACAAATACAAAACAACACACACACACACACACACACACACACACACACACACACACACACACACATTAACCTGTGAAGCAAAACCCCAAGCAGACACACAGACGCGCGGGGGAATCAGAGGGCAACAATAGCCTCGTTAGCAGGACAAACAAGCGACCACCGAGACACTACAACACCCATTTACAACCCATGACGGCGCCACTGCAATTAGATCCGACACTAACCGTTAGCCTGGAGGAGGAGGAGGAGGAGGAGGAGGAGGACAAGGAGGAGAAGGAGGAGGAGGAGGAGGAGATGACAGTAATAGTGGTACGTATTATACTTGTGGTGTGTGTGTGTGTGTGTGTGTGTGTGTGTGTGTGTGTGTGTGTGTGTGAGAGAGAGAGAGAGAGAGAGAGAGAGAGAGAGAGAGAGAGAGAGAGAGAGAGAGAGAGAGAGAGAGAGAGAGAGACATACATACAGGCAGGCAGACAGACAGACAGACAGACAGACAAATAGACAGACAGACAGACAGACAGACAAACAGACAGACAGAAGGACAGAAAGACAAACAGGCAGACAGACAGACAGACAGACAGACAGACAGACAGACAGACAGACAGACAGACAGACAAACTGACAGATTGAACAGATAAACAAAAGGATAGAAAGACAGACAGACAGACAGACAGACAGACAGACAGACAGACAGACAGACAGACAGACAAACTGACTGACTGAACAGACAAACAGAAGGATAGAAAGACAAACAGGCAAAGAGACAGACAGACAGACAGACAGACAAAGAGCATACATTCCGTTGATTGGCCTAATTAGAGGAGAGACATGAGAGAGCTCGAGGAAGAAGAGAAGTGAAGAAATAAAAAAAAAACAGAAAATGTAACTGGAATAATGTACAATAAGAATGCAAATAGGGAATAAGAAGAGATAATTGTAAATAGGTGAATGGGAACGAAAAAAAGAGTAATTGCAAGGAAGTAGTTATTATAATGTTACAAGAATATATTTTTGCACATTCTTTTTCACATCAATTAGAAACTCATCCTTTCTTTTATATTCGTTATATTTCTAAATTTCGTCTGCCATTTACTTCCTCTTTCCTCACCTTTAGTAACATTCTCTCTCTCTCTCTCTCTCTCTCTCTCTCTCTCTCTGACCTTCCTTTCCATTACTACATCTTACTTCCCTTTAGTTCCCTCCTTCCCTTCATGCTTTCTTCCTCTGACGTAAATTAGATTTCACTCACCCACACACCCACCCACACATACACACACACACACACACACACACACACACAGCTCCCCCCTCCCCCAACACACACACACACGAGCACAGGTAACATCACAACTTCAGAACACCTGTAATGTCACGTACAAACAGGTGAGGCCGTGCTGCTCGTCGCCACCTGTCCTCCCTCGGGCCGGTGGGGAGAGCAAACTTTTCTCCTGTTACGCGATTGAGAACTCATGCGCCAATAACATTACGCGCTGACGTTATGTTGTTTACGTCATGACCTTTACTGTGTTTGTCTTTCATCACTGTAAGAAGTAGGGCGCTGGGGAGGGAGGGGGAGTGGATGAGAAAATGGTCGGGTGAAGGAGGGAGGGAATAGTAGCGGTTGGAGACAGAAGGACAGAGTGTTGTGAGGCAGGAAAAGGGAGGGGAGGGAGGTGATGAGGACGGGAGGAAATAAGGCAAGCTGGAGAGAGGAGAGTGTGCTGGGAGGGAGAGGAGTAAGTGAACTGGGGAAGTGGAGGGAATAGTGACGAGTTGGAAGAGAAGGACGTGTGTGTTAGGGAGGTAGGGGAGGGAGAGAATGAGGAAGTGATGACTGGGGAAGTGGATAGAGTAGGGGAGACTGGAAAGAGAAGGAGAGACGGATAGTGAAGGAATAGATAACGAACAGACAGAAGGAGAATGTGTAGGAAGGAGGGTAATTTCAGAGTGGGGAAGGAGAAAGGAATGATGAAAGAGAGGAATGAGGGTGACGAAGGAAGGAAAAAAGAATGAAAGATAGGGAAGGAACAGTAAAAATACAATAATAGAAGATAGAAGAAGGAAAGGACGAAGGGAGGGGCGGGGAAGGGAGAGTGAGGATGGGAGGGGAAGTGGCACTGACTGGAGATAGGGAAGGAGGAAAGGACAACAGATAGAGGGTGAAGGAATGAAGGAAGGAAGGAAGTAGCGAAGTGAGGAAGGAAAGAAGGAGCCGTCGATGGAATGGAGGGGTGGCTGGAGAGGAGGAAGGAGGGAGGAGGGAGGAGGGAGGAGTAGAGTGGGTGATGGACGAAGGGAAGGATGCGGTGAGAGTGAAAAAGAAAGGCAGGAACGGGAGAGGAAATTCATGAAGGGTGGAGGAAGGTTAGGGGCAAAAGATGAAGGAAGAGGAAGAAGCGGAGAATGAAGCACAGGCGAAGGAAGAAAGGAGAGCGGGGAGGAGGATTCAAAAGATAAGGAAAAAAGAAAGGGAAAAGCAGAAGGATGGAAGAAGAAAGGAAAATGGAGAGAATGCTGTATGTGGATGGCGGTGGAGGAGGAGGAGGAAGACTGTGGAGGAAGTTTATGTGGAGGAAACGCGAACTCTCTCTGCTAATTTCTTTTTTAGACTACTGTAGGAAAAATCTTTGTAATTAGATTATATCCAAAAACTGCGTCCCCAGTCATTTCACGTTGGGTGGTGAAAATTCCTGACCGTTTCGTGCTATTGAATTCTGATTTCGAGATTAATTAATATATTAATGAATTATTCAGATAGACTAAAAATGCAAATTAGTTAACTGCGATAAATTCATTTCCGTCATAACCACTACCAATCTCTCTCTCTCTCTCTCTCTCTCTCTCTCTCTCTCTCTCTCTCTCTCTCTCTCTCTCTCTCTCTCTCTCTCTCTCTCTCTCTCTCTCTCTCTGCATTTTTATCAACGGATAGAAAATTAAGTTTACAACAATATTGCGTATGAGCGGTCTGCAAAATACCATCATCACCACCATCATCACCACCATCATCACCACCATCACCACAACCACCATCAGTCCGGACAAAGAACTACCCACCACAAGCTGCACACTCCTGTAGGTGCCGCTCGTCTATTCCAGGATACCCCAAGCAAAAATTTTAGATGCCTTTTAATATTGATGAATGGTAAAAGCACTGGACAATAAAATTAAATGTGAATGTGGGCTTTGAAGGCACCACGACTACCACTGTGCATTCTCACGCCCATGAACGAGAATGTACTGAGTGTTTACTGCGTGCAGCGAGACAACACTGACGGTAGTAGTGCATTATAAGAGTTATCAAGATGTTAAATTAAATGCGTGGGATTTCTGTCTTTAGTAATTCTCTCACAATACTCTTTTTTCTGTATTTTGTTGCACTTAGCCTGATTCCCTCTTACGCAAAAAATAACTAAGACCGTAAGTCATCACGGTCATATAGCACCAGGGTAAAGACGAAAAGGAGAAAGACAGAGAGAAAGTAAGGACGGGGATGCTAGGGGGAAATACGTAGTTATATTTCATACAGGGACTGCCTCGTGTAGACCTAGTGGCTTCTTGCAGCTTCCTTTATATTGTGTTCTGAGGTGGATGACTAAGTGCGTTTAAAGAACATGGATGAGGTAGTACGCTGAGGAATGAAATAACTGTCAATAATAAAACTGGGGGGTCTCTTAAAGGATTTTTCGATGGAAGTTGACCCAGTATCAGAAGTTGACAAGAGGTTATCGGACAAAGGCAATAATCATATGAGTAAGTCCTTTCCGTCATGTGACACTGGATGACTGCACATATTTCTTTTCGATGGGATTCTTCATCTCCTAAATATGTTAAAAGACTGGACGCTTCACTCAACACTCGCAAACCTTCGCACGTCAACTTTCATGGGATCTTCGTTAAATGTTTCGCGTGTCAAGCTTAGCATTGCTGCGTGTTGCGTGAGGCCCGTAGCAGAAGGGGGAAAGAATGAGGAGGAAAGCTTCTGTTGGGCTCGAATACTGTATTGTGATGGATATTACTACTATTACTATGAAGATTTGATTTTTAGGAGGACAAATGACTTAATATATTTTTCCTTTTTTTTTTCCATACATCTTTCTCCCTTACGTATGAGAGACAATCAGTCAATCCATCAACAGCTTACAACTTCCGAGCAGCTTTTTGTCATTATGTTATATTAAGTCATTACGCATAACGAACTGCACTTTGATGTATCCTATTTATAACTTTACTACTTATGCCATCAGAGTGATTATTTATGTATCAAGTTAGATAATTCAGTTAAGTTAGGATAGGTTGGTTAGGTTATGTAAGGTTAGGTTAGGTAACGTTTGGTTTGGTTAGTTTAGGTTGGGTTGGGTTAGGATAGGTTAAGTAAGGTTAGGTTAGGATAGGATAGGATAGGATAGGTCAGGTTAGGTTGGTCAGGTTAGGTTAGGTTTGCTATCAGAGTCATTATCTATTTATCATGTTAGATCATTCGGTTGTATTAATGCCATGACAATCCTCGCAGGGGAACTGTGGAGAGTGCGTATGAAGAAAATATACACGACTCCCACCATTATTGTTTGAAGAATCACCATCGCCACTATCAAGCCAGCAACCCATCAACACCATCCACTCTCCTCCAGCACAACCACCTACACACACACACACACACACACACACACACCATCTGTATACACCATTCGCTTTCATCACCATAACCACATATAAATAAAACAATAATCCATCCACACCGTCCACCCTTCTCCACCACAACCACGTACGTAGACCAGTCATCCACGTACACCATTCCTCCACACTAATAAACCACTCATCCACTATCCCTACCATACTCAGCCAACCATCCACTACATCCATCCACCACCACAACCAACATATTCTTCCACCACCACCACCACCACATACTAACAAACCAGTCATCCACAATCCCCACCATACCCAAGCAACCATCTACCACCACCACCACCACCACCACCACCGCCACATGCAGACGCCCACAGCCGCAGGATACACGCTCCCTAACCCCCCGCCCTACCGCCCCCTACTGCTGGCGCGTCCCCCCTTACCCCCGCCGCCCCCCGCAGCACCACCAAGCTAGCTGTTAATTAGAGTCGTAATTGTGCGAGTGTTTCAATTAAGAACGCTTCAGTGCTGGATCAATTATAATGACTGATTAATTCAGCTGATATGCGAAGGTGGATTATAGCGGCAGGGAAGAGGGGCGTATCCGGCACTCTCACCACTTATTGATTAGTGGAACAGGTGCAGGGAGGCAGGGAGGCAGGGAGGAGGAGCGGCAGGGAGGGAGGGAGGGAGAAGGAATGAGGTGCTTACAGTGGATTTGAGGGAGGGAAGGTGTGAAGGAGAGGTAATTGGAGAGACGGAGAGAGAGAGAGAGAGAGAGAGAGAGAGAGAGAGAATGGTGCGTCTCTCTCTCTCTCTCTCTCTCTTTCTCTCTCTCTCTCTCTCTCTCTCTCTCTAAAAGCGCCTCTCTGCCTCTTCTTTCCTCCCTAGTAAACAAGCACCTTTTCCTCCTCTCCCTCTTTCCTCTCCCGCCTTCCTTTCCCAAACAAGACCCTAATTTCCCTTTTTTTTCCCTCCTTTTCCCTTTTTTCCTCCCTTTTCCTTTACTTTCCTCCTCCCTTTCCTAGATGAGAGACTGAGAGACAGCCTCACCTCCCATACCTCCATCTTTTTCCTCCATTCTCGCCCTCTGTCTCCCCTCTCTCCCCCCCTCCCCCACTTTCAATGTGGTGGTGATGCAGGTCAGCTATTGGTGGGGAGAAAGTAATGGGATGTGATGTCCTAATGGTGTCCTTCCTTCTTCCCCTTAGTTCACCCATAAACTCATTCCCTCATTCTCTCTCTCTCTCTCTCTCTCTCTCTCTCTCTCTCTCTCTCTCTCTCTCTCTCTCTCTCTCTCTCTCTCGTTGGCAGCGCACTCAATTTTTCTCACTTTCGTCAGCTTTTAAAACATACAGAGAGAGAGAGAGAGAGAGAGAGAGAGAGAGAGAGAGAGAGAGAGAGAGAGAGAGAGAGAGAGAGAGAGAGAGAGAGAGAGAGAGAGAGAGAGAGAGAGAGAGAGAGAGAGAGAAAGGAATAAGACAAGGATTCAAGACTAGAAAAAATACAAGATAATGAAGTAAAGGAGTAAGAGAAACAGCAAGAGGAAGATAAGGAGAGAAAGAAGGAGAGAAGGAAGAAATAAGAAGAGAAAGAAGAAGGGCAGGAGCAAGAGACAGCGAGAGGAAAGCAAGGGAGGGTAGGAGGAAGGCGGGAAGGTGTGGCAAGGAGAGAGGGAAGAGAGATAATGAAAGGGAAGCAAGGACAGGAGGGAGGGAAGATGGAGGGAGGAAAGAAGGAGCGAGAGAAGGGAGAGAAGGAGTAAGGAAAGGAGAGAAGGAGAGGAGGGAGGGAAGGAGTGAGAAGAGAAGGAAGGGAAGGAATAAGGGAAGGTGGAGGCAAAAGAAAGGAGGGAGGGAAGGAAGGACAGGAGGGAGGCAAGGAAAGGAGAGAAAGGAGGAGTGAGGAAAGGTTTTTAGGTAAGGAAAGGAGGGATGGGAGGGAAAGAGGGAGAGAAGGAGTGAAAGGAGAAGGAAAGGGGAGAAGCAAGAGAAGGAGAAGGCAAGGAGAGAAGAGAGACAGAAGCAAGGGAGGGGAGATGGAAGCAAGGAGGAAAGGAGGGAGAAAAGGAGTGAGGAAGGGAGGAGGCAAGGAGGAGGGGAAAGGGGAGGCAAGGAGGCAAGGAAGGGGAGGGAGGAAAGCAAGGACACGATGGAGGGAAGGTGGAGGCAAGGAGGCAAGGAGAGGAGGAGAGAGGGAAGGGGTGAGGCAGAGGGAGGGGAGGGAGGGGGGCGGTCACTATGGGTCTAATGAGGAGAAACTGTGATAATTGATTGTGTTGAGGACTTGAGTTGCGTCATTGCCAAGTCTCGCCAGCGGAGCCACACACGTCGTCATTACTCACCTTGTTATAACTTAATTAATACACTCACAGGTGACGGGGGGAGGTGGGAGCACCCGGCCCGGAGGATGAAGGAGAAGGAGGAGCAGGGAAGAGGAAGAGGAAGGAGAAGCAGACGGATGAGGATAAAGGAAGATTGTGGAGAAAGGGAAAGGACGAAATGGAGGAGGAAGAAGTGGAAGATGAGAAGGAGGAGGAGGAGGAGGAGGAGGAGGAGGAGGAGGAGGAGGAGGAGGAGGAGGAGGAGGAGGAGGAGGAGATAGCACAAAGAGGAAATGAAGGAAGAGAAAGATAATGGACTATGAGAAGGAAGGTAAAGAGGAGGTGAAGAAGAAAGAGAAGAGACTGAGATGGTGGAGGAAGAGGATGAGTGAAACAGAAGGACCAAGGGATGAAGGAAATCAGGGGAAGGGACAAGGGGAGGAGATGGAGGGAGGAGGAAGTAGCTAAGGAAAAGGAAAGCTGAGGAATAAACGAAATGAAAAAGAAAAAGAAGGAAACGGAAAAAGTGCAAAGAAAAGTAGGTAAAACGAACGAAAACAAACTATAAAACGAAGGAAAAACTCGCTTATTAATAGACCATGAATATTTTTCTTTTTTCTCTGTTATTCATATATTTTCCTTACTTCAATTACTCATTTTTCCCTTATTTTTCTTTACTTTTCTTTCCGTATCCACGACTCGCCTACTGATCTTTTCCAACTAAAACAACAAAAATCAAGAAATATCGACACAAGCAACACAAAAATAAAGACATGAAATTAAGATAATCCAAAATTTCATCACAAAACAAAAATACGAAAAAAATAAAACAATACAAAACAAAACACAGAAATCAACGAAAACAAAAAAAAAGACAACACACGGGAAAAGGGGAAAAAGAAGGAAAAAATAGGCAAAAAAGACAAATAAAACAGAAAACAACAACAAAAAGAACACAGAAAAAGGCGAAAAGAAGAGAAAATTAATAGAAAATACGAAGAAGATTTGGAAAAAGGAAAAAGACGGGAAAAACGGACGAAAAAGAGAAAGAAAAAAGAGAAAGAAGAAAGAAGAAAATGTATATAGCGAGGATGGTCAAAATGAGGTAACTTCAAGTCGGTGGACGCGGGGAAAGGCAGCTCTTATCCCTGGTTGCTCCGTTCTCGCCAATTGTAACGCCATTTGCCGGGTTAATGGCGGGAAAACAAGAGTGGGCCCTTCTCCGTTTCCCTGCCCGCTGCCAACTCCGACTTTATTTTCCCTCTCCGCACCAGGAAGAGAGAGAGAGAGAGAGAGAGAGAGAGAGAGAGAGAGAGAGAGAGAGAGAGAGAGAGAGAAAGGTTGGAAGGTACGGAATCGAAGGTTGGATACTGTGTGTGTGTGTGTGTGTGTGTGTGTGTGTGTGTGTGTGTGTGTGTGTGTGTGTGTGTGTGTTTGAATCTTACTATCGTGTGTCTCCTGGGAGTGTGGCCCTGCACCTGCATAATTGATGGCGGCTGTTAGGTAGCGAGTGACGGTAATTAGCGGCGTCCCCTGCATGGAGTGAACACTTGTGGCCCGCCTGTGCTGTGTGTGTGTGTGTGTGTGTGTGTGTGTGTGTGTGTGTGTGTGTTTACGTGCGTGACTACTGGAACTTCAGGTGACAAGGTGGCGAACCTTTAGAGAGAGGAAAGAGTGAAAGTTGCTGCTTAATTAGGCTTTACCTGCTCCTTTGTTTCCTTATGTGTGTTTGTGTGTTGGTTGGCCACTGCGCGCGTTACTGACCTACACACACACACACACACACACACACACACACACACACACACAATTCAGTGACATTACGAGCTTACTGAATACTGTAAACATTAAAACAGGTACATACAAACAAACAGACAGACAGACAGCTCCATCTCCTCACCTGTACTCTCACTTCAGGAAGGTTGACCTTGAGTGCCAGCTCCTCCCTGGAATACACGTCTGGGTAGTGGCTCTTCTCAAAGGCTCGCTCCAGTTCGTGCAGCTGGTAGGTGGTGAAGGTGGTGCGGTTCCTGCGGTGCTTCTTCTTCGCGTCCGAGCCGAGGTCCTGTGTCCCCTCTCCGCCCAGCCCGCCATCACCGCCGCCGCCTCGTCCATCTCCTGCTCCCCCGCCGCCGCCGCTGCCGCCGCCGCCAGTTCCACGAGCGTCCTCTGGCAGGGATAATGCTGTTAAGTCTCCATTCTATTTCTTACATTTCCTTATTTTCCCGTGCGTGGCTTGACAACAGCGGATGACTCAATGCTGGGACTCACTCCCCAGGGCCTCGTCCAGGGCGCCTCGGGAATGTGTGCCCTTGTTAAGAGGCTATGAAGGGAGGTTGTGTCACGTGGCACCTTCAGGATGCCTACTGACTGCCACAACAAGCTAGGGAGACAGTGCTATGAGATGCCATGAATGAACAAAATGAACATATGACTGGCACCACATTAAACATGTTGTAATGTGAATGAGAAACTAAAATATGAAGGAAAAATGCGAAAACATGGAAAATGAAATAAATTAATAAAAAAAAAAGAATCATTACCAGAACTATTAATAACAATGAAAAAATATAAATGTCATATTATTTTTAAACATTGTTATGTCTGTTAAAAAGACAAGAAAAAACGCAAAAACATCAATAACGAGACAAAAGACAGCAACACTAAGTAACAAATCATTAACAAAACAATGAATGGTGACGAAAAAATGCATCACTTGTTCGCTTTTTTTTTTCTTCGTGAGTGCGTGAGTGTTTTGTTATGAGTGTTATTTTTGTTATTGTTCGCGGCCAAAGTGGCGGGACGGCGCGCGAGTGAGCGAGTTCATGGCGGCAGTATGGCGGCCACTCGCCCAATCACGACACTTCCGGCGCACAAAAGCAGCGATCAATAAGCAATTTTGTGGCTGCTGTTTCGTGTTCCGCCGGTCAGCTGTTGTTGGCCACACTGCTGGTGGTGGTGGTAGAGGTGGTGGTGTTGTTTTTATTGTTGGTAGTGTTATTGTTGATGTTGTTGTTATTGTTGTTGTTGTTGCTGTTGCTGTTGTTGCTGTTGTTATTGTAGTAATTGCTGTTTACATTATTACAGGTATTGATTATTATTTGTGATCATTGGTGATGATGATGATGACGACTGCAATGACGACGATGGTGATGATGATGATGACGACTGCAATGACGACAATGATGATAATGATGATGATGATGATGATGATGATGATGATGATGATGACGACTGCAATGACGACAATGATGATGATGATGATGATGATGATGATGATGATGATGACGACGACGACGACGACGATGATGGTGATAAAAATGATGATGGATAGAAAGATGAATACTGTTCTTTCTTCCTCTTTCTTTGTTTCCCTTCATTTCCTTACGTCTCTCCCCATTCACTAGTCCATCACGGGCAAATACAACAGGTTACATAGTTTAGCTTTCATATTCATGCCAGATTTTTGTCAATAGGTAACCCTTTGCTTATGCTAATGGTGGTGGCGGCAGTGGTGGTGGCGGCAGTGGTGGTGGTGGTGGTGGTGGTGGCGTGTGGTAGCAGGTATGAGGTGGTGCACCTTATTAGGACAGTACAGGTATATGGGATAGCTGGAGGGTGAGGCGTGCGCTGGGGAGATGCTATCAGACAGAGAGAGAGAGAGAGAGAGAGAGAGAGAGAGAGAGAGAGAGAGAGAGAGAGAGAGAAGGGGGTAATCTTAAATCAACACCTGTTCTTTCACCTGGGTGGTCTGCCTCTTCAGTGTTCAGTTAGGGCAGGAACCACCACCACCACCACCACCCACTCCACGACATTTCCTCCCTCCACGATCTCAAGACGACTAGGTGAGTGACGCAGGGGTGACGATGAGAATGAGGTGACAGGCGACGATTTCTAATGACACAACTTTATATAATCCATTACCTTTTAACACTACCAGCACTCCTTTTCTGACCTCCACTACGGCCGGCACGATAAAGGCTTAACTAGACAATCTTTTGAACGGATTTTTTTTTTTTTTTTATGTAAGAGGGGTTCTGGCCAAGGGCAACAAAAAGACAGCAAAAAAAGGTCCACTGAAGATACCAGTCCCTAAAGAGAAATGGCTCCCTAAAAAACGAAAATCCAAAATTAAGGGAAGTGTCTTGATACCGTCCCTCTGACAAAACTTCCCAAATTTCTTCCTAATCTGCGTTTAAAAGTTACGGGTCTTTTTCCAACAAAACCACAAACGCCACAAACATCTTCAGACAGCACCGCAGCAAAGCGATCTTAACTTCGCTTAGACCAGTGGCGTTAGTGATCTGTCATTTAGTGGACAAAGAATAAAGGGTAAGAAACGAGAATTTATGGGGGTAATATTGATTATACTTTTCCTCCTCCATTCCGTTCTTCTTCCTTTCTCGTTTTTCGTCTCATCTTGATTTCTTCTTTGGTTATAATATCGATCGTGCAAAGAACATCAAACCAAAGTATGCTAGGGTTTCTTTTAATTTACAAACCTCAAGATGATATTAGATCCATTGGCGTTTTGAAGCTTATCACCTCGAGACTTCAGTTACATATAGATTCATAAGCCACGTGAAGCTCTGAGCAGTGACGTGGCGCTCCCCAAGGTATCGCGTGTCATAGCAACTTCCACACTCTCGTAATATCATACCGCCGATCGTGTTGTGGAAATAAAGGCGAAAATAACACCAAACTCCTATATATGGCTGCTTTTACTGCCAGGATACAGCTTCTATGGCATTGGGGTCGTACATTATTGCTATCACGCCATTACTTTCTCTTATGAATGATCTAGCTTTCGTGTGTGGTGATAAAGCTAAGAACAATGATGTCTTTATATAACCACGTGTCGTTACTTAGACTGTTGACGCCACCGGGGAGTGTTAGTTGGCTAGCCGCTGCCTGTGTATAAGACTGTCTTTGCTGTTCTGAATGTGACACCAAGGATTGATTGGCTAATGTAAGGCACCGCAAAAAAAAAAAAAAAGTTACATTGAAACCAAGGGAAATAAAAAAAAAAAAAATGCAGGCAAACCTAGAAAAAAAAAAATTAATCGTGCAAAGAAATCGACGACGAAGGAAACTTATAAAACCATGTGGAAAGATTAGAAGGCGTGTGTCTGTAGATTAGTATTGGTTGTCGCTGATGATGATGATGATGATGATGATGATGATGATGATGATGATGATGATGATGATGATGATGATGATGATGGGGCAAAAGTTAACGTACCAAATTTCAACGCTATCTAGTGTGAGAACATGCAATGTAACATTCTTTTTAAATGCCCCCCCCCCCCCTCTCTCTCTCTCTCTCTCTCTCTCTCTCTCTCTCTCTCTCTCTCTCTCTCTCTCTCTCTCTCTCTCTTTTTTGTACACGTGCACACACACACACACACAGACTAACGCGCTACGACACACTGCTCATGTTGCATCTAAGGTCTGGACTGATTGAATTATAGATTTGCATTTCAATTATTATTTTAACGATTCGCGCGTGTATCTTCTCGTACTAAGCTGTTTGGATGCCCTCTTCTCTTCCTTTTTATTTCCTGAGTTCCCTGCGTTCTGTCTTCACTTCGAGGAGGAAGGGGAGGGAGGGACAGAGAGGAACAGCTGGTAACGTGATGCTTTTAAAGGAAGTTGTGGAGCTTTTTGCTTGCTGCCTTCCGTGTAATGAGTGGTGGTTATCTTGTACTTTTTGGTGCTGCTGGTGCTCGCTCTCTCTCTCTCTCTCTCTCTCTCTCTACAACAGTATTTATAATAATAATAATAATAATAATAATAATAATAATAATAATGATAAAATAAATTAAAGTACGAGCAGTAGTAATTATAATAATAATAATAATAATAATAATAATAATAATAATAATAATAACAATAATAATAATAATAATAATAATAATAATAATTATTATTATTATTATTATTATTATTACATTAAAAATGTTAATAATAATAATAATGATCATAATAACAATGATAATAATAATAATAATAATAATAATAATAATAATAATAATAATAATAATAATAATGTTATTATTATTATTACTATTATTATTATTATTATTATTATAATATGATGAGGAGGAGAATTTAATAGTTATTGATATGAATTACGTCGTGGTAAGTTTTTTCTTTTATTAATTTCTTACATTATTTACATTTTTATCACTCGGTGCTGTTTTATGTATGATTTGTTCCCGGTGTCTTTTCAAGTTTATCATGTTTATTCACTATTTAATTTTATTTATTTATTTATCTATTAGTTTATTTATTTTTGCATATACCATCTACTTTCTTACCACTCTTTACTTTAACGCCTAAGATTTATATGACAATACAATACTGCATCTTCTTCTCCAGGCGGGAGTCTGTAATGTTCATTCTTATTGAGTTTATCGTGTTTAACATAATTCTTTTCTTTAATTCGCTGCGTATATTACTGACATCTTTTCCTCTCTTTACTTCAATGACTACAACTTATATGCCAGTACTATCCTGCATTCTTTTTTTCAAGCTAGAGTTTATCATGTTTATCTTAATTCTTTTCCTTTTATTTGCTGCGTGTACCACTTACATCCTTTCCTTTCTGTACTTTAACAACAACGAGTTATATGTCAATACTCCTCGGCTTCTTTTTTTCCAGGAGGAGTTTATCATGTTTATCTTAATGCATTCATCATTCCGCACACCCGTGGCTGCCAGCAAATTAGAGGAGTGTTTATCGGAGGGCGAGTCGAGGCACGAGGGCGGTGGGCCGGTGCCTAATGGAAGAGCCGCTGGTGGTGTACCCAAAGGCGGCACCTGGAACCTCCACTCCTGAACCTCCATCCTTACTACGCCCGGCCCGAGAGGGGAAGACTCCGAGGCGAGATGCGGTGATGATAAAGCTCTCGTGTGTTCACTAATAGGCTAAATACTTCTAGCTTATCTCCTTAATACGCCGATAAAGCCATGTTTACAATGGATTTCAATTATACGGCTATGTAAAATGTCACCTCCTATCAGGGTTAACAAGTGGCCTGCCCGCCGCTCCGTAAGCCGCCTTTCACAACGTTTCACCGCTTGTCATTTTGATGTGTTCATTCATGATTGGTGGCGAATAGGTGAAGAGGCAGCAGGTAGGAGGAGCAAGTGGGAGGATGAGAGGAGGTGAGCCGGAGGGAAAAGGGGTGAAAGGGGTTTTTAAAAGGGTGAAGTGAAAGCCATGATAACGAGTAGATTTTCGTGTATCTACCAAGAATGTGTAATTGAGTTATTGAAGTGCTCACCGACAGATGGTCATGTGAAGGAGGGATGGAGGAGCAAAAAAAGATAACGTAAAGAAAAAAAAAAAAAAAAACAGACGCATTCAAGGATAAAAGAAAAATACGCATTCCAGTCCAAAAAGGAGGCATGTTAAAGAAACTCAGGCATTCCTTCGACTTTTTTTTTTTTTTTTTACAAACCAAACAGCCAAACCCGAGATTACTGGTGTATAGACGAGTGTATCTTGCAGTATCCAGAGAACTTCACCATCATTATTCATTCTTCATATGAAAACACTTGAACCATATTTATCATTAGATTTAAAGTGATAATTTGATACCTATTTCTCATCACTATTTTTCATTTCAGAAGAAGAATAATAAATTACAGATGTTAATTTCAAGGATGTCTGCAGGAATATGTATGTATATAATGCAGGAACGTTTTTGTTAATGAATGAGTATATGTTTCTATAGATGAATGCATGTACGTACGTATACACAGATAGAGAAAGATAGATAGATTTTTATTAACCACAAAAACGAAAAGATTAACGAGATATAATAAGTGCAGTTTACGTTATGGCCCATATAAAACACACACACACACACACACACACACACGCTAAGAAACACACACACACACACACACACACACACACACACACACACACACACACACACGCTAAGAAAAACACACACACACACACACACACGCTAAGAAACACACACACACACACACACACACACACACACACACACGCTAAGAAACACGCGCACACACACACACACAAAAAAAAAAAAAAAAAACATCACACACAAAAAAATCAAAGCCCCATCATCCCATTTGGCCTCTATCGCCGCCAGACCGCCACGCCGCCGCTGCCCCACAACCAAAACAAGAACATCTATGCACTTTTAGCTTCCAAAACACAATCAGCATTCCTCGGGCCGCCCTGGAGAGAGGAGGGAGGGGAGGGGAGGGAAGGGAAGAGAAGGAATAGAGGGAAGGGAGGGAATTGAGGGGCTTCTGAGCATCCATAAGAGGAACATCAAGAGGTTCGGCATATCAGAGGTGGTGGTGGTGGTCCCTCTCTCTCTCTCTCTCTCTCTCTCTCTCTCTCTCTCTCTCTCTCTCTCTCTCTCTGCTCGTATAGTTATTTTTTTTATTTCATCATTCTCTTCTCTTCCCTTCTCTTTTCTTCTGTTTTATTTCATGTTCGTATCTCTGCTTAATTAATTAATTAATTAATTCTCTCTCTCTCTCTCTCTCTCTCTCTCTCTCTCTCTCTCTCTCTCTCTCTCTCTCTCTCTCTCTCTCTAACAATAAAGGTAAAATAGAGAGAGAGAGAGAGAGAGAGAGAGAGAGAGAGAGAGAGAGAGAGAGAAATACCATTGAGCGAGATGAAAGATATTTCCTTCCATAGCTTTCTTGAAACACCTGTACGAAACTCCCTCTCTCTCTCTCTCTCTCTCTCTCTCTCTCTCTCTCTCTCTCTCTCTCTCTCTCTCTCTCTGGCACGTCTCAACTCTCGATCGATGCTTCTCATACTTCAACACCTGCCTCTCTCACTGTCTTCCTCCTCTCCCTCTCCCTCTCTCTCTCTCTCTCTCTCTCTCTCTCTCTCTCCTCTTCCGTCCCTCACAACACCTAAGTTTCCTATATAGTTGACAATCCCTCCCCCCTCTCTCTCTCCCTCTCTCTCTCTCTCTCTCTCTCTCTCTCTCTCTCTCTCTCTCTCTCTCTCTCTCTCTCTCTCTCTCTCTCTCTCTCTACGCCCTCACTAACTTCTCTCTTCCTTCCATCTTAATCTAACACACCTTAATTCAGCGTAACTCAGGCTGTTAGCGCCACGGCCAGGTTGATTGAGTTATAATGTGGAGTGCGATATAATTTCCTCACATCATTAGAGGAATGTTCAGGTAAGTGGATTATATTTGCCGAGTAACTATTGTGGAGTTGAAGCGCTCTCTCTCTCTCTCTCTCTCTCTCTCTCTCTCTCTCTCTCTCTCTCTCTCTCTCTCTCTCTCTCTCTCTCTCTCTCTCTCTCTTTATATTGATATGTACGACTGGTGTTTCTTTGTTTAGTTTTTTCTTTCGCTTCTTTTTAATTTGTTGTTTGCAGTTTTCCTCAGGTTATGTAAGGTTAAGTTACGTAAAGTTAGGTTAGGTGAAGCAAGGGAAGGTAAGATCAGGTTAGACAAAGTATGGTAAAGTTAGACAAGGATAGGTAAGGTTACACTAGGAAAGGTAAGGTTAAACTAGGTGAGTTAAGGTTAGGTTTAGTAAGGAGAGGAGAGGAGAGGAGAAGAGAGGAAACTTAAGGTAAGGTGAAGTAAGGTTAGATTAAGTTAGCATCATTTTTCATTCTCCTCGTAACATCAAACACATGGACGTTTCAACACACACACACGCACACACACACACACACACACACGCACACACACACACACACCTGGCTAATTAATGATTCTCTCCACACTTCGGGTCGCTCTCTCCATTAAGGCCGATAATGGACACAAGAACACTCAGTAATAGCCGATAATGTCTCTCTCTCTCTCTCTCTCTCTCTCTCTCTCTCTCTCTCTCTCTCTCTCTCTCTCTCTCTCTCTCTCTCTCTCTCTCTCTCTCTTTCTCTTGAATCATTCACTACTTCCATTCTTAGCTCCTCTATCTATCTCCTCTTTTATCTTATTTTTTTCTCACTTCTTTTTTCACACTAATACTTATTTATCTCTCTCTTCCTCGTTTGTCTTTAAATTTTTCACATTTTCTTCTTTCTCGTTCGTTTTATTCTTCCACTCTTTCGTAGCAAGCGATCCCCCCCCCCTCTCTCTCTCTCTCTCTCTTAACCGCACTCTTCCTCGCTTATCCGAACCGTCATCACACATCACACGGCGGGATAAGAAGCATTCAAGTCCTATTTTTTTCCCCAACCTTCCCGCCGGTCTGGCAATTTCTTAATGGGAGGAGGTTCATAATTAGCGAGGAGAGAAAGCAAGGGGAGTGTATTCTGTATCTCCTACTTATCACGGTCATTATGCCGCTCTCTTCAGATGAGGCGGAGATGAAGCCGATAACGTGACGGAGGCTGGAAGGGAAAGCAAGGAAGGAGCGCTGAGGTTCTCAAGAGTGGAGTGACGAAGCGAAACGGTGACCTCCTAAGCCTGAGAGTGAATTAAGTGGCGCAAAAGAACACCGACACTGGTATGAGCTAATCTCCATTAACACACAGTTGCTCCTTTGTCTTCTTATCTGTGTTGGGGATTCACCGTGCAGCGATGGATGTTCGGCGTCTGATACTTGCAAGAATGGAAGGTTGGATGTATATTTTTCATTGTTGTTTTGGAGGAATCGTGTGTTATAAGTGAATTACATACTGCATTCAGATTTACCTTACTGTGATGGATGCTAAGTGTTCGATACTTGCACGAACAGGAGATGGAGTGTATATTCATTTGTTGTTAGTGATGCAATGCGAGCTATGGGTGAATTGCCAGTACTGCATGGGGATCAGCCGATCTGTGATGGATGCTAAATGTTCGGTACTTGTGAGAATGGTATGTTTGGTGTACGTTACTTCCTTGTTACGGATGAAATGCGTGTCACTGGTGCGTTTTCAGTAATGGAGATTTGCCGTGTTGTATAAGAAGTTAGACGTTCAATACTTATTAGAATAGAATATTGAGTATATATTAGTTTTGTTCAGGATGAATGTACTACAAGAACATACGAATATAAGAAAATAAGGGAAGGTGCACCAAGCCGTCTGGCCTATATGTGGCAGTCCTTGTTTGAAATATACTTGATTATTTCAACTTATTTGTCTAACCTTCTTTTAAACCTTGGATGAGGAGTGTTGGTATCGTTATCATAACGCAACTAAACATAACATATCCTCAAGAATACCGGGTAATATATAGATCAATTCAGTTTTATGCATGAAATGTTGCGTTATGTATGCAGGACCGGATTATCAAATGGGATGTATTTATTCTTATTTGAAATCTATAAAGATGAGTCTCCTTTATGAAAAAAAAAAAAAAAATACATCAGTTGGGAATGTTTGTAAGATGTCGAGATCCTTCCAAAATTTGTTGGCTTTGTAATCATTACTATCATCATCATCATCATCATTACCATCATCATCATTTTATGGGGGAGACAATTAACGGGCTTTTTTCTTGAATTTGTGTTTTGCGCTTTGGTCCTCTTTCCTTGTGCTTAAAAAAAA
>NC_087180.1:7669114-7676614 GCF_035594125.1 Scylla paramamosain
CTTGGCCTGACAACTCTCCAGCTACATCTATTGTTACATCGAAGAGGGAACAGAAACAAAAGAACATAAGAAAATGGGAAGACTGCAAAAGGCCAGTTAACTTACACAAGGATATGAAAATACAATGAAAACAATGTCCAGTACTTAGAGAATCGCTGTATCTTTAATTCTTCCCTAACATCGGGCATGGATTGTACTGCGCATAATATTGAAGTTAATTTAATATAGAGGTTTCAAGCACCACGCCAACACCTGACTGGGTACTGAAGCTGTGACGGTTGCTTATTCTTGACGGATATATAATCTGAGGCTTAGGCCCGTATTATGGAACACTTCTGCGCCGGACCTTCAGTATTTCAAAAGGATCTAGTTGAAGCTACAAGGGATTTTAAGTGTGTTTTTACGGTTTTGATGACAGAGTAACAAGATTTCTACATTACTGAAAGGAGAAACACTGTTGAGAATTCTGCTGATCATTTCTGTGGCCTTGGAAAAAGAGTCGTGGTGAGAGCAGAGCGTTTCTGAATACTAGTCTAGACTAAGGAAAATAATAGTGGATAAGGAAGATTTGTTAGTTATAGATGAATGATCTGAAACTTGAATAAAAAGAAAATAACGTTGAATACAGTTATGTACGATCACCCTAGGAAGTCATGTTACGAAGACTAGTGAATTTCATATGCATAAAAAGAATGGAAATTAATACATGGACTTATGAATTGGTTTAAGATAGGAGCTCCGCAAAATACCAAGAGGAACTGAGGATGTAATAGGAAATTGTTATATGACATTGATATTTTATTATTTATTGTGATATATTATTTGTTTATTTATCTTCATTTTTATGTTTCATTTTTATTCATTTATTTTTTTTCGGGGAAAACTTTTTTGTACCTGATATCAATTCCTACAGCATTCCTACAGTACATTTTTTCCATCGATCAGATTACTCGCCTGTAGTATATGAATGGCCAGTGATTGAGTGACAGTGATTTCAAGGCGCAGCAATAGTGGCTGGTGAGGCGCGGCTGCCAGCTCACTCACCGGCGCTCCTAAGGGTATTCAAGTCATCCAGATTTACTTTTGTTATTACGCAAGATATGCCATTGACTGTATAAATGGATTAGTGACTGTCTGGCCCCCCCCTTACTCCCCTCTCCTTTCTCTCTCTCTCTCTCTCTCTCTCTCTCTCTCTCTCTCTCTCTCTCTCTCTCTCTCTCTCTCTCTGGCCGCACCATCGTTCTCTCTCACGCAGCATAACATTAACTTAACGAAGCACCGAGTCATTTCAAAAAAGAGTGCACAATGAAATCTGCAAGCCTCCTTAACCCAACACGTTCCCCGAAGAGATGTCAGTGAAATTAATTACAACCTCCGAGAAGCGACACCGACGTATGCTGCGAAACTAATCTAGGTCTTCGAATATTAAAGCAAAAAAAAAAAAAAAAAAAGTGATGAAATTCTTGGCTTCAGGTGAGTTAATTTATCTGATCCAATAACCTCGTATTAGGAAGAAGAGGAGCAAATGCAGTAAGGCACAGCTAACGTTACGGCAGATTTTTGTTTTATTTTATTTTATCGATTAACACATTTACCTACCTGCTTACAGCAGGTGTGCTTTGAAACGCTTTGGTCTCTCATTAGGACTATTCGTATGTCTCTGAGATTATTTAATCGGGTCCTCAAGGGTGTTTTCCCTACCGATGGTGTAAAATCTTTGTTGAATTATCACCTGAACCATGAAAATGCTCAAGAAAATCGCTAATAACTTTATTAATCTGCCAGCGAAACCTTTGAAAATACGGTCGGAAGTCTTTGAAATAACTTCGTATAGTGTGGAATAGCCAAAGCTTCATGAGTAACTACTAATGCAACTTCTTCAGATCAGAATATGGGTATCAGTAATATTTTTCTCTATCAATACATTAGCCATAGATTAGTATACAAAAGACTTAAGTATTTATTTATTTTTTCCAGATATCGTCTTTGGATTAATTTTGCTTATATATTTTGTGATTTCCTCCTCGTGATATTTACTTACAAAACCAGTATTTCCGTGAAGAAATACTGTGTATGGTCTGTATACCTGTGGGTTCTGATTACCCTCATCACACACACGCCTCTGGATGCTATATAATTAACGTTCCAGCCTCGACACTTGCAGTCACGTACCAGGGAGGGAGACGAGTGCAGTAGTCTGGCGGGGACTGGAAGGGAAAGCATTTCAGATGAGAGGCAGCGATGCGCGTTCCGGCCAGGAGGGTTTGCCGCGGCCCTCTCGCACACACTGAGGAGAGCACCGTATGTTTAATAACAGTGCACAATATGAACGTGTTATATGGTTACTTACTTTCCTTGCTTGCTTCCTTTCTTTCATTTTTAACTCTGATGATAATCCCACATTCTCCCAAATTTATTGCTAACCTTTCATATAACTTTAATATAAGATGGGAGCTTTTCTCTTTATCTGCTTTATGGATGATTATTTTTATGTCAAGCAAATTTTGTGGCTTAAAAATTTCACTGCATCGGACTATTCATTGTTACGTACACACATGGCAGGTTACATTATTTTGGTTACCGGAGGACTACTTTTAACGAATGTCAAGAGGATTTTGTGTATTACCAATCTAGTTTTTCCACTGCAACACTATATTATTAACCATTTGCCTATCATCGTGTCATTTATCGCGTTTGTTTTCGTTACATTTCTAGGGCGTTGTTATAATATTTAACAATTATTACTGTGTTACCGTCGTGTCTTTTCGCTGCGATTCAAAACACAGCCTTCCCCTCAAGTGAATATGAATGCGACCACTTGAAGACGAGGGTGGCGGCCCGCTGAGTAGCCGCGGTGGGTGGGAACAGCAATTACGGCGCTGAGGGAGCCCGAGGAATGTGGGGAATGTGACACTTTGCTCCTGTCTGTCCCAAGAAAACGAGGAAACCATATGCGATGCTTCGCCTGCGTGCCTGTACCTGCGAGGCCCTGAATGCACTCGCTGGACGCTGAGAGGAGCTGTCGATGCCTCGTCAATCTAGAACACACACAATGATTACGGAACGTACAGCAAGTTTGATTTCAGTTTTCATGTGACGCGATACGCCACATGATATGCTCCTTTCCTATAAGATGTGAAGATTAACGGGAAACACTTGTAATCGCATCTAAGGTGTCATAATTTGAGGTGTGAGTTTTGAAGTATCTCAGTAACACTGGGTGGAGGCGATACAAGATGCGACGAAATATATTGCGGTTTCACCCTCCTCTCTGAGTGATTGACAAATAAGAGAGGTAAAGGAAGTGACTGTGTGACACGTGATATTGCAGATTTGTGAGTGTCTGAAGAAATGGGCGTGGCAGAACAATCACGGGCTCCTTCACGTATGGTGGGTTTGTGTTTTCCATGTCATGGTGGCAATAATTCATTACTCTAAAACCCAAGGTGACTTCGTTCAGTGCATCATGAGTTTCAGCTCCTGTCTGTTTGCGGTGCTGGTGACGATGATGGTGGTGACAGGGAAAGAAAAGGAAGATGAGGAATGAGTGAGGGTGGGAGTGAATGATGGATGATGACTACAGGGAGAGTAAAATAAAGTGAGGGACAGGACCCACCTGGAGGAGTGGCGGTGCTGGAGTCGTCGGTGTCCCCGCCATCATCTCGGCCGCCGCCCACTCTGCCGCCACCGCCGCCGCCCCTGGCCGGGGAGGCTGCGGTCGCCATGTTCATGTTGTTGGTGGAGGTGTTGTTGTTGAGGCCGTGTAAGTGTGGGGGGGAGGGGGAGCCTTTGAGCGGTGAGCGGAGGCCCAGGATGGCATCGATGGTGTGCGAAGGACAGGAGGCAGCAGTGAGGGCGCCCGTGCCCGGTCCGCCGCTGCCCACAACGCCTGGGCCGCCGCCGCCTCCACCGCCACCGCCAACACTGCCCTCGTACCTCTCCAGCGCGACCTTGGCAGCGGCCTCAGACCTCTTGAGCTCGGCGGCCAGCTCGGCGGCGGGCTTAGCGGCCTCCAATGGGAACTTGGTGTCCTGTGGCGGTGCCTCGGGGTAGGGGTACTTCCTCTCGGAGACGAAAGAATTTTCGAAGTCCCTGTGCCGGGACTCAAGTCGGTGGCGGGCGTCGAGGTCCAAGGTGTGGGCGGGGGCGCGGGGCAGCGGTGCCGCCGCCTGGCCTGGCTCCGCCGTGGTGAGGGCCATGCGCCGCGGACACTCGTTCACCGGGCACTGGGGTCAGGTGAGGGGCCCCGACAAGGTCACAGCAGGTCACGGCAGGACGCGGCAGGATCGGGCCGTCACACCAAACTGACCCGGGCGGCCATGACACCAGGTAAAGCCCCGCCGCTACTCATGGTGGCGCCAAATGGCCGTGCCGAGAGGAGCGACTTGTGTGTTACAACTTGTTCACGCGAGACCCCTGCCCTCCGCTCCGCCGCGCCCCGCCCACACGGGGCCAGGCGGGCCGCTCATTGGTCGGCCCGGACTCTGTTATCATAAAGGCGTGGTCTATCGACTGGAGGGCGTGACGTCATCTCCTCTTGACCAATCAGCTCACAGCATGTCAAGTAATGGTTAGATGAAAGCGCTGACTCGAGCCCCAATTGAAGCGATTTGTACCGTAATGAAATTATATGTGTGTATCAAAGGAAATAAATTGATATCAACAACCCCCAGACACTAAACGGTCTTTTATCAGGAGGCCGCTGTGAAAAATTGGCCGGGAAAACAGTTGCCGGGACCAGATGTCGGCACGGAGGGACCGAACGAAATTTTCTGCATTATGTGGCGCCGGAGAAATAATTGAGTAGTGACAACTCATTAGGTCTCGGCACAATGGTGGTGATAGAAAAGGCCCGACACAGCCGCCCGAGCCGCACCTACAGATATAAAGATAGAGAGACACTCAATTCGCTCCCTCTTTCTTCCGACATCACTCGTTCCCAGAATTCCTCATTTCCTTGACTTAAAGAAATAATGTTTCGCTTTAGTGGAGGAGGAGGAGGCAGAGGAGAGGAGGAGGATTGAGAAGGAGGAGGTGGTGGAGGAGAAGTGGTAGAGGAGGCGGAGGTGGAGGCGGAGGAGGAAGAGGAGGAGCGGAGAGATGGAATGGAATTAGATCAACGCCTTTTGTGAGATGTATTCAAATTTACGAATTATGGCGAGTCAGCGAGGGTGTTACGGAGTTTAGTGGCGGATGGCGGAAAGGGAGGAGGAGGAGGAGGAGGAGGAGGATAGGAGGATAGGAGGAAAGGCGGAGCGACGACGCCAGGAGGAAGGAAGGAAGGAAGGAAGGAAAGAAGGATGAAGTGAAGACAGACAGAGCAACTCCAGGCGGGGACGGAGCATTACAGGCTGAGCTGGTTTTTGAGACAATGGTGAGTGAGGAGAAGAGGGAGTCTCGTGTGTGTGTGTGTGTGTGTGTGTGTGTGTGTGTGTGTGTGTGTGTGTGTGCTACCCTCGCCCCTACCGATCAATATACGCACGCCATCCCGACGCTGGAGCGCTTACAGGGACCTACGAGAGGCTTGGGGAGCAGGAGGAGGCGCTGAACTGAGGGGGACAGGGAGCAAGGGGACAGGGGAGGATAGGGGCGGGGGCGGCATCGCTGGGGGCCTGGACGCACGTTTGGCCCCAGTAAGTCCCCCTAACTAGGCGTCCCGCTAAGGATATCAATGTCTGGAGAGGCGCAGGGCGAGGCTCTTACCGGGGGGCGATCTTGACTCACCTAAGAGTGTCCAAGCGCAGATCACTCTTCTCTCTCTCTCCCTCTCTCTCTCTCTCTCTCTCTCTCTCTCTCTCTCTCTCTCTCTCTCTGTCTTTCCTTCCTGCTCAATCTTCGCTTTTATCTCTTTCTTTGCTGGACTGAACCTCCGTGAGCCTCCGTCTCTTCTCCTCCCAAGACGGAAATATTGATCGGGTCTGTTCAGCGTCCACACACTCAGCCCATGAAAGTTTGTAACACAAGGAGAAGGCGTCTTACCTCAGCTGCTGATGGTGAGCTTGCCTGCGGAAGAGAAAAAGGTAACATACATTAATAAACATTGAAATATATGAAAAAAAAAAACATTGTAAAGTAGTCTGGAAATTAATTAAATGTAAGAGAGACAGAAAAGGGAAAGATGAACTGGAAGAAATGTAAAGATACATATGAATTAACTTCGTGCGTTAGAGAAATAAGCAAACGTACATATTAAAAACACTAAAGCAATCAGCAAAGAAGTCGCATGTAGACGTAAGGAAAGTAATCGTTTAAGTTTTTATTTTTTCAAGAAAACGAGAAACTATAAACTAGAGGGTAAACAAAAACACTGGAAAGTACCTCGCGAAAGATGCTGGTCCAAGGGAAAGTTATGAAAATATAAGGTAAAATAATCGTGTTACTGTAAGTTGTCTAAAAAAAGCGAAGAATAATCATAATTTTAGAGGGAGGAAGTAATAACGTTAGTGAAGGAAAATATGCCAAGAAATAATTAGAAGGGAATTTCTAGACTAATTGCACCTAAATTATAACCTAAAAAAAAAAATAAGGAAAGAAAGGGAAGGAAATAAATCAAATAAATTTAACAACTAACTGATTACAGCCATAAAAAAAAAAGTAAATAAATAAAAATAAGATCAAGAATGAATCTTACCAATAAACTTTAAATTAAAGGTAAGAGGAAAGTAAGACCAGAAAAAAAAAAAAACGCAAATTGAACAACTAATCAACACAAACCCCCCAAAAAGAACAACTCAAAATAAGGACAAGAATTAACCTTAATAACAACCTGAAAAATAAAAAGACGAGGAAGGGCGAAAAATACAGTAAATTTAATGAGGGAGGAATTAAAGCCCCAGTTTCTGCAGGAGACTCGTGTTGTCGGCGGGCTGTGAAGCGAGGGTGTTTTTGTGCGGGCGGCGAGGGGAAGACGGAGAGTGAGGGGTCATATCCATTGAGGGAGATGGAGGGGAAATGAGGTGTGAGGCGCGGCGAGGATCCGTGAGGGCAAGACAAACGGCGCGAGGCAGGGAAGGGGAAGAAGCCTCGTGGTTACCTACTGAGTGAAGGTGAGTGGTTCGTTCACACATACACACAGACACACACACTACTGGTAATTTGTTTTGGTTAGTGAAATAAGAAATAAAGAAGGAAATACATAATTATATACAAATAAACGAGGAGCAAATTAGACTAGAAATTTATACTGACTTAAATAAAGACACAACAAAACAAGAAAAGGCAAATTAAGAATTAAATAAACACATTAAAGCAAGAGCAAAGGAGAAGCAAGAAAATTACACCAAGTCGAGTAGCTACAAACAATGAAAAAACAAAAAGCAAATCGCTCAAGAGGAATCACCAAAACGATAGCTAATAAACTGGAAAAAAAGGGGGGGGGGGCAAGAAAGACATATAAAAAGCAAGAAAACTGAAACGGGTGGTAAAGGAGACACAAGAACAACGATATTAATGATTGTGAGACTTAGCAATCTTAAATTTTGCTGACCATGACTTTATTTT
>NC_087180.1:7696614-7744114 GCF_035594125.1 Scylla paramamosain
AGAGAGAGAGAGAGAGAGAGGAGAGAGAGAGAGAGAGAGAGAGAGAGAGGCGGTGAGGCCAGTGAGGCAGGAATTTATCGGCCAGCCCACCATTTTGTTGCCCCGTCAAGACAAATGAGCATCAGACGAGGCAGCAGACAACCCCCGCGGGAAGCCATACGCACCGCTGCTTTCTCTCTCTCTCTCTCTCTCTTCTCTCTCTCTCTCTCTCTCTCTCTCTCTCTCTCTCTCTCTCTCTCTCTCTCTCTCTCTCTCTCAGGTGCTCTTGAACTATTACGTGTCAGTAACAACTATGATATATAAATAATTGAAAATATTTAAAACAATTAACAAAGTTTTATAGAACATTTACATGCATACAGCAAGAAGAAAAGGAGGTGAAGGAGGAGGAGGAGGAGGAGGAGATGAAAAAGAAAAAAAGAAAAGGAAGAAGACGACGACGACACGTAGGAGGCAGGAAGGGAAGATGCAGAGGAGGAGAAGGAGGAGGCGGAGAAGGAGCAGGAGGAGAGAGATAATGACAAAAACAAAGGGCAAGGAAGACAAGACGTAAATATTGATACTCTTATTCCTAGAGAGAGAGAGAGAGAGAGAGAGAGAGAGAGAGAGAGAGAGAGAGAGAGAGAGAGAGAGAGAGAGAGAGAGAGAGAGAGAGAGAGAGAGAGAGAGAGAGAGAGAGAGACCTTTACTCTCATCTTTGCTTCCTTCACAATCATTTCCAATTCTCCTTTTAATTATTTATTCTTTCTTCACTTGCACTTCGTCCTTTCTTCTCCTCTTCCTCCCCCTTCTCCACGTTAACAAATCACTCTGGTCATCTTCCTTTTCGTTTTATTCTTATTCTTCTACCATCACATCTACTCCTACCTCAAACTACCCTTCCTCCTCTTCCTCCTCCTACTCCTCCCCCCTCCTCCTCCTCGGACAAAGATGGTCAGAACCTCAATGGAAACCTGATGAACATGGCTGATCAATCCATCTGACCACCCCTGAGAGCTCCTCCTCCTCCTTCTCCTCCTCCTCCTCCTCCTCCTCCTCCTCCTCCTCCTCCTCATCCTCCTCCTCCTCCTCCTCCCTTACCCATGTAAAGGGGAAGAGAAGAGTGAGCAGGAAGAGGTAGGTTGAAGAAAAATTAGCAAGATTTGGTGTTGAGAGAAGAGAGAGAGAGAGAGAGAGAGAGAGAGAGAGAGAGAGAGAGAGAGAGAGAGAGAGAGAGAGAGAGAGAGAGAGAGAGAGCTTTCGCCTTGAGCCCAAACCTTACAAGATGGTCCGAAGAAGGAGAGAAGAAGGAAAGAAAGAAGGAAGGAGGGAAGGAAAGAAAATGAAGAAAGAAGGAAAAAGAGGTGAGAAAGATGCAATTTTTCCTCCTTTCCTCTAATCTCGCAGGAAATCACGTGATGTGGAATGTTTTTGGCTGTAACCCTCTTCTTCCTCTCCTTCCTCTTCCAATAGTCTTTTTTTTCCTTCTTTTTCCCTCTCCCTCTCTCTCCCTTTCCCTCTTCCTCTCTCCCTCCACGCCGCGGTCGCTTGGGGGATGAAATGTCATTAGTAAATAAAAGAAAAATGAGGGAAACTCCTGATCCTTGGACCAATTAGGAGGTGACGTCAGCTTAGAGGAGGAGGAGGAGGAGAGGAGGAGGAGGAGGAGGAGGAGGAGGAGGAGGAGGAGGAAAATAAACAGGGCATAACTATCTAGAATGAAGTGAAAAGGTTCCTCAAAATCTACCCTTGGTCTCTCCTTCATTAGGCGATAAGCAAGAGAGAAGGAAATAGATCTTCACGCCATCTACCGGGAGGCTCAGGACTAATTACTGCGTGGTAGTTATTTACAATGTCAAGGCTCTCTCTCTCTCTCTCTCTCTCTCTCTCTCTCTCTCTCTCTCTCTCTCTCTCTCTCTCTCTCTCTCTCTCTCTCTCTCTCTCGAAGCTGTAATAAATTAAACTGAGGAATATACTCTGGAAAAAATTAATAGAGAAGAAACAGGATAAAGAATAATACTAGTAATAAAAAAAAGCGAGAGACAGAGAGAGGAAACATACTCGTATGTCAGATTATTTACTGGAGGATTGGATCGGCTGTAAGGAGGATTGAGTCGGGTTTGAAAAGTTTTGGAATCCCTTCACTCGACAGTCAGCTTGTTACCCCTAATAGGATTACCGCCTCCCGCCGGCACAAAGCCTCTACCGTATTTTGTCGCTAATTGGATGAAGGCGTTTCCAGACTGCCTGTAATTAGGAGTTTCTTGTATAAGTCACAAAAATATTCTTTATACTTTCACGGGACAAGTGAATCAACTCATGTCGACTTTCCGTTCATCTGCCAAAACGCTTTATTCGCCTCCTGGTTAATTGAATGTGTGCAAACTTCAGTGGGATTCCAAATTTGCGAGAGATGAGAATGCAAAATGTTAGTGTTTTGTATTTTCTCATTTTTTCCCGCCTATTGCACTGAACGAAACTGCAAATTGCATTCACGCGGATGAGTCAGACGCATAGTAATATAAACAATATAAATAATCTCTTTTTTGCCGTAATGACAATCATGGTGACTGTCTGAAGCGCGCTCAGCCTAATCAAATCCGCTGCTGACGTGGAGAAAAATAATAATAACCACTAGGGCGAGGATCTGGAAATTAGAAGCTGAGCAATTTTACACACACACACACACACACACACACACACACACACACACACACACTGACGCTTTGATGAGTTTGATACAGAAGATGTAAATCTTTTATATTTTACGTCTTTTTACTTTAGATAACGCAACTTATCATATACAATCTCGCTCGGGCCAACATATCCCCTGCTATTTGTTTTTATTTTGTGTTTCTTTGAGTTCCTTTGCGGTACGTGCAAGAACCATCCAAAATTTTAAGGACCATTTTCTGAAACACTTCTGTCCGCACCTGGAATACTTTCAAAAGGCTCTATATGAAGTAACACGGATTTTTAAGAATGTTTTTTTTTATGGTTCTAGTGACATATTAACAAAGTTTCTACATTATCAAGAAACATTGTCGAGAACGTTGCTAATCATTTCTGTGGCCTTTGGAAATAGTAGTGGTGAGGGACCAAGGCGCCTCATAATACGGGTCTAAGACTTGACTGGATAAAGGTAGACAGTGAGAGAAGGCAACACAAGCTTGAATCAATGCATGCATACTTCAAATCAGCAAACAGTTTAGGTAAACCAATGAAGGTGCTTCCAAAACTCAGCACAATACAGTATTAAAGGTGCCCACACATATGCACACACACACGCGCAAGCACACGTGAACGCTCGCACGCACCCACACATCCGGAAAAAAAACCCATGACCAGTTTGGAATACCTTATCATGTTACGCACTTCTTCGCTTCACGGGACATTCTTTATCATTAGTCACGATTGCAGAAACAAAAACCGTCTGGCAAAACTGGATTTTCCGCTCCAAGCAAGTTTTCCTTCTTGTGGTTGTGGTTGTGTTTCTCTCTCTCTCTCTCTCTCTCTCTCTCTCTCTCTCTCTCTCTCTCTCTCTCTCTCTCTCTCTCTCTCTCTCTCTCCATACACATACACACACACACACACATACACACACACACACACACACACACACACACACAACGATATGGTAAGGATACGTCATGCAATGGTTATGTCTTGAAAGTACAGCACATATCAACAGTAATGAGTACGCAGTAAGTAGTACCATGAGTCCTAGACAGTCATCTTTCAAAGAGCACAGCAAGGAGTTATACATGAGGAAGGTTAAAGAAAGACTTACAGAAAATTCACCTTATCGGATACAGCGATAGACTGGAAAATATTACAGGAAAAGGTCTTAGACGAAAAATAACAGGTACGTTAAAAAAAGAAAAGAAGCTGAACATTATTAAAGTACGGAAAAGCGAGCATGATTCAGTTCTAAAAATAAGTAAATGAATTAGTCGCTATATAAACAAATGAATTAATAAAGAAATAAATACATAAGTAAATAAGTACATACATTAAAAACCTACTATTCTGTGTTTTCCTCAAGCTTAATAAAACGGACTGGTGTTAATGTAAAGTGTGGTCTGGAAAGGCATCACAGAGTTTCAAAAGGCGTGAGTGATCATGTTCAGTGGCTGTTCATTTTACTTTCCTCGGTAAGACTGTTAATGCACGCAGACTAAAAGAGAGGAACATTGTTATAGTTTCATTACGTAAGGGGGGAAAAAAAAATTACAAGTCCTCTGCGTAAAAGAAAGGACAATATTTACTGTCGTTCATTTCACAGAGTTATTCTTTCACTTTTAGAATATTCACAACATATAAGCGAGACACAAGTACTGCCGCATTTTTTTTTTCTTGTATAATAACGTACAATACACCCATCGCACCCAGCACTAGCTTACCTATGCCATCTTCCGCAATGTTTACCCGCCACAGCTCACCTACAGCGCTGCCCTCTGTGAACTAATATCAATGAGAGGAGCCAATCAGACTAATTCTCGCACTCTGCCCACCATCGCATTCCTTAACACTGTTCGATAAGGATTCAAAATGGGTAAAAATCAATTTGCGAAAAATTCATCACGTGAAAAAAAAAAATTGGTAAATTTGTCCCCAATCTCTACCCACGGCCCACGGCGTTATTATTAATTTCCGACAAGTAGTGTAATCATTAGAAATGATGTGAATAGTGAGAAGAACAAAATGAGGTAGGTTATTACCACGTAGTGTGTAATGGCTTAAACTATAATAAAACCAAAAAAAATTGCTAGGAAAAAAAAAAAAACGAGTGGAATAAAGTAATGAATGAAAGTAAATATTGCCAGTAAATACATATTGATTAAATAAATAAAAAAATAAATAAATGTAAGTAAAATTTTCGGAAACCCGCATCCTTTTGATTATGAAAAAGAAACGTGTCACATATATATTGTTAAGTATATATTTATCATGCCTGACCTACTAAACAGTACATACGTGTCAAATTTACCTGTTGATGGCGTAGGTACTCAGCCGGTCATCAGGTAAGGGCCAACGAGTCAGCTGTTGTTCGTTCTTCCTTGGTGTTTCTTGTGAGAGAAGAAACAACGAAGAAAGCAATTCCAGCTCACCTCAGTTTTTTTTTTTTTTTTCTTACCTTTTCAGCAGCACAGTGTACTCGTATATTACCACAGGGGAGAAGAAGGAGAGGAAGACCGATAAAGAGGTGAATCGACTGTGTGAAGAGAGGATGTAAGACTGAACGGGACAAACGAAGCAGAAGCGTACAATAGAACCACGTGGAGAAGGTTCATTCGAAACAGCGAATCCCTATAGAAAATAGACACAGACTAAGAAATATATCTTTAAACACTACGTTTACTTAAACTTAATTAAATAAACACTTGTTAGTAAAAGCTCAGCCACCAAGTATCTATCTATCACACACACTATTAATTATCAGCGATAGAAGTTTTGGTGATCTTTCCACCACAACAGCAAAACATAAACTAATGCGGTCATCCTTGCGCACGACACTGCTTCCTGTCTCTGTTGATGTGGGTTGTGTCCTTTGTTTATCCATCGGTGCCTCTATTTATGTTGCAGCATTAGTTTGTGGAATTGAATCAATCAACGGAAGATACATAACGGCAGATATATAATATAATCGTAGTTTCTTATGATAATAAAAAAAAAAAACAGTACAAACTTTTTCCATATCAGTTTAGTTGCCAGATTCTGTGATTTATTGTGTAGATTATTTTCAGATCCTTCTTCATTATGTAGCACCAGGTCATCATTTTCATATTCCTGTATGATGTATTCTTCGGGAAGTAGACGACAACAGAACACTATAAAAACATGTGTTAAATTTACATTCGCAGGTAGCACTATGCTGCCAGACGTACGTAGGTAAATCCGAGAGCCGAGACCAAGGATAACTGTACTGTACTTCCCCTGGACAAGACCACAATAGAAAACCTTATCTATCAAAACCTTACTATCAAAACCATAATGAATAAACACCCTTCTATTTTACCTTATTCCTACCATAGTCCTTGCATGTAATTAGAGATACACAACATCTGTAACAAACCTCCAAGCAGAGACAAGGAGAGGCTGGACCATAATCAAAACACTAGGATAAAACCGATGACGACGACCTGATAATGCCGTCCATTCTGTGGGTTAACACATGAAGAATTAAGATGCCCAGTTTCTTTCTTCGCCATCCTTGCCTACCCAGTCATCGCTAGCCGGTACCTCTTCTCAAGGCCGGGTGACGCAAAGCAACATAACGTGACCGCGGACACTATAAGCAGATATTACATTGCTGCTTAGTCCCTTCATTCTCTGTAACAGTAACCGTGGATAAGATGACCACGGGAATCAATACACAGCAACACAGCAGAACACGCCGAAGGGGACGATATACAACATACGGGACTGGATAATAAACACGACATAGCGCATAACACAGCCAACTAAATCCACACACACACACACACACACACACACACACACACACATCTGCAGCTGAAGCCTCCACCATTACTCACCCTCGTCCTCGATCACTAATCCAACGGGAAATCCAGGCTGGGTAAAGATTCAACAACTATTATCCAATCACAGACGCGGGGTCCTGCCTGACAGCGGTAATAGCCTATCTCATGGGCCAATTACTGCGACGTTTGACCCCTGACGTCGCCCCAGATTCTCCTCCTCTTCCCCCCCGCGGCCAGAACGATTGGACTTTTGCCCCACTCCCCCCTAAGTCGTGCTCCTAGTCGTCCTTATGCGTGTATCTGTGTGTTAGTGTGTAATGTTTCCCCCACTACCCACTAATTCGTTCTTGGCCTGTAATCGTGTTTCTATGTAGTGTTTTTCCACTATCCCCGAAGGTCGTACTCGTAGGTGCATATTAGCGTGTAATGTCTGCCCTAGTGTCACCTTTAAATCGTACTCGTAATTGTCGTTATGCTCATCTCCATATTAGTGTGCAGTGTTTTTCGTCCTCCCGTAAGTTGTACTCGCAGTCGTTCATGTGTCCCTATGTGTATTAGTGGATTATGTTTCGTGTCCACCTATCATCCTCATCCATAGATTGGTCTGGTCTCCCTCTGTGTTATCCGTTTTCCATTAATCTCAAGTCTTCTGATCTGCTGGCGACCTTGCAAATCCTGATAACTTGTTTCTGTTCTTATCAACTTGGGTGAACGAAATGTACAGCAATATTCAAAAGAACTATAAGGAACATAAAGAATGAACAAAAAGCAGTGGATATTTTGTTGGGCCATACGAAGTTGTTATTGTTGTTTTCTTATAAGAGTTGTTTGTGTTTTGTTTTGGTTTCGTTTGGTTTGGTTTGTTTCCTTTAATTTGTTTGTTTGTTTGTTTGTTGATGGTGGGTGTTTGGTTCCGTATGATCTGTATTTCATTGTATTTCTCTTTGCATATTGTTGTTGTTTTATTATTATTTTTTTTATATCGTTTAATCTCTCTCTCTCTCTCTCTCTCTCTCTCTCTCTCTCTCTCTCTCTCTCTCTCTCTCTCTCTCTCTCTCTCTCTCTCTCTCTCTCTCTCTCTCATAACAGCACACATCTCCTAACTCACCGCCATCCTCATTATCTTTAATCTATCATCCTTTTATAATTTCCAGTCATCTCATTAAGTTTACGTTCTCATCTCATGTCCACTCCACTCCCCTGCCTTAATGCTCATCCCAGCCTCCCTCCCTCCCTTCCTCCTCCTCCTCCTCCTCCTCCTCCTCCTCCTCCTCCTCCTCCTCCTCCTCCCGTTGCTGCTGCTGCTGATGCTCCTCGTCCTCCTAATTTCCACTGTCCGTCTAAGCAGGGTTGACGTTCTCTCTGTAGCCACGAACGAGGGAATGGGCAGAGAGCGTCAATCTGATGGGGGCGCCTCTCTCTGATTGCTGCCGCCTGATTGCCATTTTGCAGCGAAGGTGAAATGGAAGGCAGAGGCGTGACATTATTGCTGAGTGGACAAAGTGGAAATGCTCTCTCTCTCTCTCTCTCTCTCTCTCTCTCTCTCTCTCTCTCTCTCTCTCTCTCTCTCTCTCTCTCTCTCTCTCTCTCTCTCTCTCTCTCACGTGTTTTGATGGGTTCCAAAGCCGCCATAGATGAATTTAATCGTCACAGGTGCAATTCCATCACGTTCCCAAAACACGCCATTTCGCCAGGTCTGTTTGAGTCTCCGCTACACTGCCTCCGTGTTCTGTAAACCTTATTCCCTTGTGCGACTTAATTCTTCACTATTTTGTACAACGTATATGCATTTTTTTTTTTGTGTATACTATTCCATCTTTCTCTCTCTATATATACTCAATCTCATCTCCCATGGTGTGTGTGTGTGTGTGTGTGTGTGTGTGTGTGTGTGTGTGTGTGCGTGTGTGTGTGTGTGTGTGTGTGTGTGTGTGTGTGTGTGTGTGTGTGTGTTTAGATTTTTTTCCACTCTCATTGCAAATCTGTTCAGCTGTGTCAGAGCCGCCCGCCCATGCACGGCTCTTTTCAGCGAGCATTTATGTTTCAAAGGAGTCATCAGCAGCCATCGAAACACGAGTAGATGGAAAATGCATGGTGTGACTCTTTTTTAATTCTAGCTTTTCATTAACTTTTTTTTTTTTTTTGCCATATTCAGTTGTTTGAGTGTGATTGTTTTATGTGTGTGTGTGTATGTATGTGTGTGTGTGTGTGTGTGTGTGTGTGTGTGTGTGTGTGTGTGTGTGTGTGTGTGTGTGTGTGTGTGTGTGTGTGTGTTTTCATACTCTCTTTTTTTTTTCTTTTGCCATCCGGTTCCAGGTGTCCGTCACTTATCAACCTTTCAAGTCCGTGCATGCAAGCTTCCAGAGTCTGCAACCCCACATGAGTCACCAGTCACTGTGAAATAGCTGCAGGACACGTGACATGACTTACGTGTTGGTAGACAGGTGACTGCGAGGTGTGTGTGAATATTATATAATGGTAATGAGCACAAATGAAGACTTGCATAATTAATACCGTTTGGTCTCTTTCTTCTAATTTTCCATTCGTTTTTACCAACTGTCTACATGAAGAGGTGACTAAGACGCAGATGTATTTGTTCTAAGCTGTATTGTACAGAGGGGTAAGGGACTGGTCTCCCTCTCTCCTTTCACTTTCCATATACCTCTGCCACTTCCTCCCTTCCTCCAACCCTCTTTCCTATGTTTTTTGCCCTCACCCGTTTCTCCTCTACTCCTCAGTACCGCAAGCAACACACGCAACACGCAGCACTCACTAAGTATGCACAAAACACCTGCTGCTTCTATGACATGAAGAAAACACTGTAACTTTGCCCGCCGCGTCCCGCCACCAGCATCACTATCATCACCTAGCGTATGTTTTGCGAGGTTGGCGCCTTTGTTTACCGAGGACTTAACTACCTCCTCTCTACACACGAGAACAGACAAGCTTAAAACTCTGTAGTTTTTTTTTTCTTGTTTTTTTCACCCTTCGCATGGATACCGCAAGCTCTTCCCTCACCGCAAGCGGTAACATAGCGCCCGATACGCGCCCGAACTCGGAGATAAAGAAAGCTGCTGCTCACTCCACGAAGCGCTTAGGAAATCCACTTCAAGCATTCGAACCTACTTGACTCACTGTCCTCTGCCCCTCAGCTCCTGCCGCGGGTGTGGGCGTGGCTGTGGGCCTCGGCGTGCTGCTGGCGGGAGGAGGGAGCAGTGAGGTGGTTCCCATAGATGAGTGAGCGCTGAATCTGTATCTTCTTCTCCTCGCTGGCTTGAATGAGCAGCCACGTGAGATCGTCGAACACCAAACGATGGTTTGAGCCCAGACCAGCCTCCAGGATCTCCTCAGCCTCCCTCAGGTGCTCGAAGGCGTCTGAGAAGGCCAGGTTGCACAGCTCAATCTTGCCCAGCCTCATGAGGAACAAGCCGTAGGTCGGATGCTTGGCTCCGTAATAATGTCTGTGCCGAGGAAATGCCGGAACGGTCATCATTTAACTGCTCCTGATGTTACATGTGCTGGTGCTTTTATCACCAGTGCAGTTACTGTAGCTGTTATTATTATTACTACCACTATTACTACTCGTGCGTTGATTCTGCTATCTATGAGTTTGTTGTTACCCGTGTTTGTGCTACTGTTGCTAATACCACTCGTGCTATTACTAGGCTACCGGCGCTATTCCCCCCACTAGTTCACATGGTACTACTCGCACTATTGTCGCCATTACTGCGAGTGTTGCCTCTTCAGCTCTTGCTTTTATTACATATTGCTATTGTCACTGCTGATGCCACCGCTCTTGCTACTTCTGAAGTGTCCCTGCTGTTGTTACTACTTATGGCACTGCAAGACTGGCGGAAAGATTACGTGGAGCGGGAAGGAAGGGCATCTCACCTCATGGCTGCGTGGTTCTTCTTGGCGAGTCCCCAGGCGGTGTGCCAACCCTGGCGGACGAAGGTGGCCATGAGCTGGGCGTCCAGCGCCTTGGCCCGCAGCAGGTTGAGTGGGTGCATGAGGCCTTCTTGCGCCGCCACCACCTCCATCCACACCTCCAGGTCTGACGCACGCACGGACACGGTAACAAGAAACTAACAATATACGTACAGTTTACAGCAGACGTTCAGTTGCATTTTCAGTCTAAACTCCTCACTGACTTTCTCGCATTTGTAACTAATTGATGAATTAATTAATTAATCAATTAATCAGTCGCTTAATCAGTAAGTTGTTTAGTTAGTCATTCAGTTAGTCAGTGATTGAGTAAATGTGTGGAATGGTCGGATCAGTTATGTGTGGAATGGTCGGATCAACTATTCAGATAGTTCGTTAGCTTTCAAAAAGAATTAACAGGTACAGGAGTGTGAGCACCTGGGTTTGCCTCGTCCAGATCCTTGAGGTGAAGGCGGGTGAGGTCTGCCACGCGGCGGTAGTCTTGCCTCAGGTTATCTGGGAAGGATTTATTACCACACGCGTCGCAAGGCCCCACAGCATCCTCAGCTTCCTCATCCAGGTACACGGGTTCACCGCAAGATCCTGCAGAGAAAATAAAACCGTGAATATAATTTACAAGACTTTGAACAGTTTGCATGATTTTCACCCAAGCGTGCCGCCAAGTGTGTGTGTGTGTATGCACCTACCGCACGGTACCGTGGACGTGAGGAGGTCATGGGCGTCATCCCGGCACAAGCGACAGTCACAAGTGAAGTAGTAGTGGCGCGCGAGGTAGTCCTGGCGGTAGGTGCGGGTGTTCATGATGTCCAGGTAGCTGATCCTCACCTGTGGAGGCACAAGGGAAACGAGGTGTGGGAATGCGAGGATAATGTGTGCTGTGGAGGCATGAAGGTCACGAGGTATGTGACGGAGCTGTGAGGAGTGTGAGGAGGTATGAAGGCAGAGCAAAGATACGTAGAATACACATGTAAACTTAATTATTGAAACTTTCTTTAGTAATCTTGACTCATACACTCCTAATCTAAAAAGAAGAGACAATACAGATTTGTAGGCAGGGTGTGGAGCACTGAGACTCTCGAACAAAGAGATACTCCGCCGGTAATTCAGAGTCCGAAGGATTACACACTCCCCAGGTTACTGAAACCAGTAATACAGTGTTTGAATATTAACCAATGATATTGCATGAAAAATACGTGGATGTTTTTGCAATCAGGGACATGTACGAATATAACCAAGACGATGCTGATTTCCGCTCCCCAAGAGGTCCCCAGCAATACATAAAAATAACTTTACCATAGCCTTGCTTTGATTTAGAACTTCAGGAGTCCCACAAGCCAGCGCGTGTGCCAAGCCATGCCCGGAAACCCACACCCTGCCTGTCAGTAACAATATCTCACCTGCAAGTAATTCATGCACAATTTTTACAAGACTATCATCAGACGGAGGCCTTGAGATGAAGTGGAAATACTGCAGTATTAATGAAGCACCGCGACAGTAATCACCCCCTGATCGATAGCGAGCTCCTTGTGGAGAGGCACCCCTGAACACTGCCGGCCCTGAGGACACTCCACGCGCGACCCAATGTTTTGACTTTAATCTTCACCTGATGAATATCAATAGAGTCTCGATGACGCACTAACGCACCAGTTTATGCATGTGTGTCACCATTATGTTCTCCTCTTGTAAACTGATGACTTCCACGAAACTGATCAGTGTGTGTGTGTGTGTGTGTGTGTGTGTATGTGTGTGTGTGATAATGTTTACTATGCATACGTGATAAGACGTGTTATGTATCATGCTAAATTTCACTCCCTAAACCCTTTCTTCCTCGCTACCCTTCCCTCCCCTCTCCCTCCCTCCCTCCCCCCATCCTCCCCTCGGTGCAAAGATAGCACCAGAGGGGAATATATAGTCTCGGGTGCTGCCTGCCTCCCCTACCCATGACAGTGCTCAATGCCAAAACCCTTACCACCCCACCCTCTTTCCCCTTCCCTCCCGCCTCTCCCCTGTCATCGCCGCCTCACAAGGAAGCTCTTAGCATGTTGAGAAGACAGACAGACGCACACACAGACACCAAGACACCGTTAACTGTACCCACACCCTGATCTCCCTCGTGCAATTTGTAAAGATTCAACTACAATTTATACCGCTAGCCTGCCACGCCCTACCACTTGCCTATTTGTGACTTACCCCGACCTAGCCCTTTCCTGCAGCCTTGGCAGAGGGGAGGGTGAGGGTGGCAAGGCGTGGGCGTGATGGGTGGGCTGAGACTAAATAATGAGGCTTTAATGTGCCTCCCTTTTTGATGGAATAGGAGAAGGGGAAGGCAAAATGACTGACTAAATGAGAGAGAGAGAGAGAGAGAGAGAGAGAGAGAGAGAGAGAGAGAGAGAGAGAGAGAGAGAGAGAGAGTCATGTGATTCTTCCTCGTCTGTCACTCTTTCCTAATTCATGTCTTTCTAATTAAGGCTCTTCCCTTCCTTTACTAATTCCTTCCTGCCTTCCCTTCCTTCCCCATCACGCCTATACATATACAGGGCTGTACCGAAGCAGGTGTGCGCCAGGTGAGAGGTGAGGGAGCCTGATACACCTGGCTTGTTAACGTCAACAGGTGAGGGTGTCAAGTCGAGACAGGTGACATGAAAAAAAAAAAAAAAAATGGATTAAGAAAAGACAACAAAAAAACAAACAAACAGGTGACAAAGTTAAGGTGCTTCTCATCTGAACATAGTGAGAATAAGTACTTGAAGATAATTGGATGGGTAAAGTCTAAACATGTCCGAAGTAATTAAAGAAAGTAAAATGGGTTAAGAATAAATTGAACATAAGTATAAATCAATGACAAATATTAAGGATGTTTCTCTTATTAATGCGGTAAAAAAAAAAAAAAATAAATAAATACATAATTAGTAAGTGGATGGATAGATAAGTGAACGAGGTAAAAATAACTATGAAAATAAGAAAAAAAAACTACGATATGATATTATTAAGGATGTTTTTCCTATCAATGCGATGAAGATCTGCCTAACTGAATACATAGTTACTAAGTTGGTGGATGAATTAGCGAACGAAGTAGAAATAACTATGAAAATTCTCTGTTATCACTGCTAAAGTTGAAAAGTCATGACCTTACCATCAGGAACTCTTTGTTATGGTTGGCTGCAGTGGAACTCTGCAAATCAATTTCATTTTATTATTATTGGGAAGAAAGTCTCCTCTGGTTAGCTCCTTCTACTTACCTCTTTGTACCTCCCTGATTGTATTTGTCTATTTGTGTTTAATTAACCGTGTTTGTCTAGTTGGATTTGCCTAGTTGTGATATACAGGCTTAGGCTGGTCATGTCGTCTTGTCTGGGTGTCTATTTATATCTTTCCGGCCTTTCTGTATGTGTGTGTGTGTGTGTGTGTGTGTGTGTGTGTGTGTGTGTGTGTGTGTGTGGCCAACCTTACCTATATCTCCTCTCCACGAACCTCCTCTTTCCCCTCTTCCTCCTCCTCCTCCTCCTCCTCCTCCTCCCCCTCCTCCTCCTCCTCCTCCTCCTCCTCCTCTTCCTCCTACTCCCCGGGTCCCCCACTCACTCTGCTCCAGTCCAGATTGGGCCAGTCCACCAGGGAGCGCACCACCAGCTTGTTCCTGAAGAAGGTGACGAAGGCGTTGGCGTGGCAGTCGTGGTCGATGTAGGACGCCGCGAGGTACAGGCTGGTGCCGATGGGCGTGAGACGGTCGTCCAGGAGGCAGAAACTGTTCACGCGAACCTGGGGAGAGAAGAATGACTGACTGACTGATTTGATTGATTGATTGATTGATTGATCGACTGGGTTATTAATTGGGACCACGCGGATCTGAGGAGACGTGAAGAAGGATTGGTTGATCGACTGATTGACTGGAACTCTTCACGCTGACCTAGGGAAAGTGAAGAATGGTATATTAAGTGAATGCCTGTTTAATTGACTGAATGCACCGTAACACTGGAGTCATGGCGCTGCAGGACACCAGGGTATTGAGGTGAATAAAACAGTAAAATGTTACGGTTTTATTTGCGGGCTTTACTTAACAGTAGATTTGGTTAGTGAGTTCGTCCGTGGTAACTCTCTCCCTTTCACTACTAATTTGGTTTATCTTTCTTTCATTATAAGCCACTCTGAGACACCTTTATTAGTTCTACAGCCACTTTCAACCATCAAACTAGTTGAAATTGCAAAATATATACTTTTAAATCCTCTTTCTTTCTTGTAGCTGTTTATAAAAGTCTCACGCATTACTTTTAGAGCTGTTAACTACTTCATATCGCAGTGAAAGGGTTCAGAGAGGACTGGACAAATATATGATGAGGGATGAAAGGCGGATATAACATCGTGGCCATACGCCGCGAGAACCCAATATACAGAGGTGAACAGTGCATAGAAATTTTTGGTTTCATCTATAGACTTTACTTAAGAATAAAATTGGTTAGCCAGTTCGTTCTGAACCAATGGCAGCTTTAAGAGAAGACTGAACAAATAAACGATTATAGGTGTATGTAACATTGTGGTCACATGGTTCCGCGTCCAGCCAGGAAGGGTATTACGTTAAAAATTATGCATGGATACAAAAAAAAAAAAAAATTATATATATATATATATATATATATATATATATATATATATATATATATATATATATATATATATATATATATATATATATATATATATATATATATATATATATATATATATATATATATATATATATATATATATATATATATGTATATCATACCTACGTCCTAATTATTTAGCGAAGGAAGAAAGTTCAAGGAAAAATTGTTAATATGGAGTAAGGTTGAGCATTCATAAAACGTGTAATACATATAAAGGATAATGGAACTTTTACTATAAGAAACAAAATAATAGATAAGAATATGAGTGATAGATTAACATAAAAAAAGGAAGAGAACAAAATTTGCACCTGAATGCCACATGAAATATAAAAGGAAGCAATGCAAAGCAAAAGATTCAAGCACCATGCAGGAAACAAGAAGGATAGATTGTAAATAGAGAGACGTTTCATGAATACCGATATGAAGCATTAGTGAAACATAAAACCAAACAGTAACACGAAACATCAATTCTGACAAAAATAATAGTGAGGCTTAAAGTCGAAGGAACTATTTTCAGAGAGAGAGAGAGAGAGAGAGAGAGAGAGAGAGAGAGAGAGAGAGAGAGAGAGAGAGAGAGACTAAATATCTATCCGGCTGAGTCGCTTTCTCACTGTTGCCAACAAAATCATATTAGATGAGATACTAGTTATGACCCTATATCTTAGGGCAAACACTTTTATACACGCTCCCCTCTCTCTCTCTCTCTCTCTCTCTCTCTCTCTCTCTCTCTCTCTCTCTCTCTCTCATACACACACACGGAGCCAATGCCACTTAAATTAAGAACATGGAAATCTTGCCCGTATAACCCATTATCACACACACACACACACACACACACACACACACACACTCGCACTCACCTTGCCAAAGATTTCCAACAGGTAGTCTCGAGTGGGCATGACTCTCTTCCCCACCAGCTGGCGAAGGTCTGGCATCAGGCTGTCCAGGTTCTTCGTCTGCTCCTCGTCCCTGCTCACCTCCCTTCGGTCTGCAGGGGTCACGGTGTTCGCGCCGCCGGCAAGAAGGTGGCGTTGGTGGTAGTGGTGATGATTGTGGAGAAGGAAGAGGAGAAGGAGAAAGGGGGGAGAAGAGGAGGAGGAAGAAGAAGGAGCAGAAGAAAGAGAAGGATTGATTAGCTATTGTGTCTCTGATGTGTATATGTGTCTGTTCTGTAGGTTTTGTCACTCTGCACACTTCCATGGAATTGTATTTACATATTCATCTAAGTATTACCCATTCCTTTTAATTCCCTGAAATTAGCGCAATGTATAGATGAATTTTATATATTTCATTACATTTCACTCCATTTTCCACGTGCCCTTTAGTGTGCTTACCAGTATTGGGTTGAAGAGAACAGAATAATACTAGAGTCGTACACACACACACACACACACACACACACACACACACACACACACACACACACACACACTTACGGCTCACAAGGTCCTTAAAGCGTCTACTTCTTTTGTCGTCAATCTTCTCCACGCGCGCCTCACCGCCGTCCTGTCAAGCGTGGAGTCAGGGAGGAAGAAAAACGACGGTCACTCTCACGCTCGTGGCCAGGGAGGGAAAGCGCGAGGCAAGGCAAACGGTAATTTTCTGAAGTAAATATTTTGATCACACGAATTATGGGCAAGAGGCGGAAGGGGAACTTGGGGCAAAAAACTCAGAAGTTGCATATTTTTTTCCCGTCTGCACATTTATGTCCTGAACTTTATTATATTACATCTTTTACTTTGGGTCAGATAGTGTAGCTTATTAGTCTCGTTCGGGGAAACAGGTAAGCTGCTGTTTGCTCTTCCTCTGGTTACATTAATCCTCTGAATCTGGTTGTCCTTTTATGTTCTTTTTTGGGCTAAGATTACATGATTTTATGCACCTTTATTTCTGCTCATGGTATAAGTGAATTGCGTATATATTGTGGCTAGTAAAATCTTGTGCCTAAAATATTTTATATTCTTAAAATGGACCATTTAAGTAAGTTCCAAGACGCCTCCCGCATCTTATGGATCAACCTTCCCACTGCGATATGCAACAGTTCACGGCACTAATTCAGCAATGTGCTAAATTTTTACAAGTGCCTAGAAGAAAAATAGGGTAAAAAAAAAATGGTTTCCAGTGACTAGCTAGTACGATATTTGGAGGTGGCTGTATAAGAGAAAGAATGTCTCGGAGTGGTGAGTGATTCAGGGGCGATGTGCCGAGTAGCAGCGAGAGAGTAAGCACGTCCCGACTTTACAACTCCAGCCTCTGATTTTTATGAGTGTGACTTTTGATTTCTGTTGGTATTCCTGTCGTGTATAAAAGGAAAGCATTAAAGTTTTGTTCCGCGAGACATGGAGTAAGGTTAGTGGGTCGCTTCTTAGATCGTTATATGATCCCGTTGTTGCGACGCGTTCAGTCAGTCAGGCAGTCAATCAATTGCTTTGCTTCAGGCATGTGATGTGAGGGAATGGCTGTGTTCCAGGGGAGGAGGAGCAGAGGAGGGAGCGCCTCAAAGAATGGAGTTACTAATTTTGTTTATATTATGCATGACAGTCTGGAAACTAGATGCAATATAGTTATTGTGGAGTTGCGTGTGGCAGTGCTCCATCACTCCTGACACAAGCATAAGGTGAAGTAAGGCAGTGACTGCCTCGTGCCGGTGTGACGTGAGCGGCTGGGGTGACTCAGATGAAGGTTGAACAGAAGAGCGACAGGCAAATAAGCAAATGGGATTGACTCGATAAAAATATACGGATTAAGAATAATTATGGCGAACGCATCATTGCTGTCACCACAGCTAGCAGTCTTATACTTAAATATATAATAATATATTGTTTATTTCTCAATGGACTATATTATTTCCTGAAACTAGAGAGCGATAAATCATAGTCAATAAATACAAATATGAGTCCACCTTCTCTCACCCTTCTCTCTGCGGACACTGACCTTGAGCACCCAGATGAGCCTCGCGAGGAACCTGGCGGAGTCCTTGGGCTGGTAGTTTGGTCTGCGGCGAAACACCACACATTCCCGCCAGTGGAGGGCACGACCCAGCTCCTGACACATCTCGCTGCAGTAGTAGGCACGCCCGCACCCGGAGCATCGTGTCAACAGGCGGTCCTTCCTGGGACAAAGGGAAGTTATTTCAGTGAGGGCACACCAGCGCCAGAAGTCTTGGGGGAACGGAGCCTCGAGGGTCAGGCGTTGTCTGTTCACAATGCGTCACGTACATCTAAGGAAGGGTGTTTGTTAGCACTCACACGAAGGAGACAAAGCAGTACTCGCAGTAGCAGCCGACGACGGAGGAGTCGAGCAGCGTGCAGAAAGGCTTCGAGGTCAGAATCACGTCGCCTCTCTTGACAGGCTTTTTAGCCAGCAGCGCCTGGGCCCTCAAGCTAATGTAGTCCCGCATGACTGCTGCCACGCGCCCACCTCGCACCACCTGTCGCGGGGCACTGCCTGGGCCTGCCCCGCCCCGCCGCCCCTGACTCACCGCCCCACCTACTTCCCCACACCCACCAAGGTTGGCGCGTGACCCAACACCTTGACTTGGCTCCTTGGCGTGTTGATTGGCGGCGGCGGCGGCGGCGGCTGCGGTGGTGGTGGTGGTGGTGGTGGAGGTAAGGGCGGCGTGGCACATGTGGTGAGGTGGAGTGGCGGCGGCGGACACCTGGGATCAGTGCCCCAGCTAGTATCCGCCTCCTGGTGGTGTGTCTAGACCCTGTTATGGGGCTGACGTCACCACAACATGTGCATGTGAGGATAACTCGATCCTCCTGTGTGTGTGTGTGTGTGTGTGTGTGTGTGTGTGTGTGTGTGTGTGTGTGTGTGTGTGTGTGTGTGTGTGTGTGTGTGTGTGTTCTAGCAGTCTGTCAGACCAATCTTATATATCATAACTGACAATCGTGAGGAGATCTATTAAGTGTAATAATAGATTTATGACCCAAGCAGAGAGAGAGAGAGAGAGAGAGAGAGAGAGAGAGAGAGAGAGAGAGAGAGAGAGAGAGAGAGAGAGAGAGAGACTATCACATCAGAACAACAGAAATGAGCAGCAGTAATAGAACATGAACAGGAAGAAACAGAAACAAACACACGAAATCAGAAACAGTTACAGTAGACGCAGAGTGCTGAAGAAGAAGGAGGAGGAAGAGAAGAAGAAGAAGAAGAAGAAGAAGAAGAAGAAGAAGAAGAGGCGCTGTACGAGTAACAGTGTCGGAGTGAGACGAGGATGGAACAGCTCTCTCCCTCTCTCTCTCTCTCTCTCTCTCTCTCTCTCTCTCTCTCTCTCTCTCTCTCTCTCTCTCTATTGACCCTCCCAGACGCAGCCCCGGATCTCCCTATAACACAGTAGACGCGGGGTAAACACGGCCCAAGCTGACTCCGCCCTCCGCTACTCTTTCATTCACTGCCGCTGAGAGGAGGCAGCCGACCAGCAAATCGCCCAAAGGAGCCGCACTTTTGTACTGTAGGATGGGGAGATTTTGTGTGAATTATGGGAGAAGGGGGGACTGTTTATCGAGAGGGGACATCGGGCTGGAGGTTTCAATGGGGAAGGGCTCGGGGGTTGGAGAGAGAAAGATTGAGAGAGTGAGAGTGAGAGAGGGAGGAGGGGTTACACATGGGGTACACAGGGGCAAGGGAACGAGTGCTCAGTATTGGGATAAGCAGAGGACGGGAAGGGACAGGAGGGGGAAGGGAAGGGGAAGGGAGGATAATTGTGGCTTTTGGTGCCCCCAGCGAGAGGGAACCAACTAGAGAGGATTATTGAGAGAGAGATCACATGGTTAAAATTCAATTGGCCCCAAACTTGTGTGTCCGGTGATCGCTCCCCGGCGGGTTTATCGCGGCGAGCGTCACCACCTCCGTTATGGAAGCGCCTCGGCCTCGTCCAGCGGAACTAAAGACTGCCAGGTGGAGCGTGAAGTGGAGGAACTGTACGCAAACAACAGACAAGATAAAGGTGAGGCAAGGATGAGGTAAGGACGAGGTAAAGACGAGGTAAGAACGAGATAAAAATGAGAAAAAGACTCAATAAAGATGAGGTAAAGACAAGGTAAAAACGAGGAAAGGAGGAAGTAAAAACGAGGAAAGGACGAGGTGAAAACGAAGTAAGGACGAGGTAGGGACAAGGAAAGGACTAAATAAATACCAGGTAAAGACGAGGTAAAAAGAAAGTAAACACGTCAACTTGTCATACACAAAGGTTTATAAAAAGGAAGGAATAAGAGGAACCCATGACAAGATTTTTCCTTTCATTTTCAGTTCGTTTTCCTTGATTCACTGAAGTTCTTGAGGTGGATAAATTCTAAACAAACACGAGGTGAAGACGCCGATGCTGAGGATGAAGGAAAGAGGGAACAAAAGGGATTCATATGAAGTTCTTTTCCCTTCTTTTCCAGATCGTGGAGTATAAATTATTACTCTTCTAAATCTCCTATTGTTACTGTTTGAAATGGAGGAAATAAAAAAAGCGACGGAAAAGAATTAATAAAAAAAAATTCATGTTGTTTTTTCCTGATTTTAAGATCGTGAGATAGCATTACTGTCTTCATTTTCTTTTCCTCTTTCTTTTTTCATTATTTATTTGTGTGTTTGTTTGTTTGTTTGTTAACTTATTTAGTTTATTTATCTTTTTTGTTTAATTTTATTTATTTATTTATTTATTTATTTATTTATTTATTCATTTATTTTCATCTATTTATTTGTTTATTTATATGATTAATTTATTTATTGTATATAATTACTTAATTTATTCTGTTTTATTTATTTATTTATTTATTTATTTATTTATTTATTTATTTTATTTTATTTATTTATTTATTTATTTATTTATTTATTCTATTTTTTATCTATTTATTTTTTTTTTTGCAGTGGGACAAAGTTCGACAAGTTCCCGTGACATATTCAAAATTTAAAGATCTGTACTTCACGTGTGGCTTGAGGTGCACGCTGCATCTCGTAAATGTCAATTATCTCTCGTGCCAATACTGCAGCGTTGTGTTAAGTGAGTGGCTGAGTGAGCGTTTGAACGATTCGTGTTCGTGTGGATGAATTCAATTACTCAATAATAGATTATATTAGTAAATCCTTTGTCTGCTTGAGTGAGTGAGTGACTAACTGACTGACTGATTGACTGACTGATTGATTGACTGAATGAATTAATTAAGGAACTGACAAATGAGTAATTGAATGAGTAAGTGACTGAATAACTGGCTGAGTGAATGCCTAGCCAACTGGTTGACTAACTGACTGAATGAATGGAAAAATGGACTAATGAATGAATGAATAAGTGAGTGAATGACTGAGTGACTGGACGAATGAGTGAGTGAACAGCCTGCGCTATTATCTAAACGTGTGAGTGTCTGGGGAAAGCAGTGTTCGGAAGGAAGGCCTCAAGAACCTCAGGTGGCCAGCAGGTCGCGCCAGTAATCCCAATGTGGGTGCTCACTGTCCGCGCGTCTCGCCTCAGGTTTCAGAGGACAGCGCCGCTTTTACCTCCAGCCGACGCCCTTTTGCAGATGCCAGTTAATTCCTCCTATGGGCCTCTCTTCCTCCCTCCTACAGCCTCTCGCCTTCCGCCACCTTCTCTCCGTCTTTTCCTCCAATGGCCTGTCCTGGTCTTTGTTCAGTACCTTCGTGTTATTCCTCGTTTCGTGTTGCCTTCAGAGGTGACCAGTGTGTTTGGGGACTCCTGCTGTGTCGCTTGGTTTCCGTCTTCCTTCTCTTCTTTCCCTCCTGCGCTCGTTCCTTCCTCATTTCTTTTATTTCCTATTTTATTTCCTTTTAGCCGTTTCATCGTTTCTCGTGTTTGCTCTTTCATGCTCCCTTTCTTTTCCTCCTTCGTTCATTCTTTTTGTTCCTTCCTTCCTTCCTTCCTTCCTTCCTTCATTCATTCATTTTTTTCACTTTTCTTCTCAGCGTGTCACCGTCACAACTATTAATACCACTTGCATTATATCCCGTTTCAAGTTCTCTTTTAGTTCAAACTCCCCTTTTCCGTACTGATTTCATTTCGTCTTTATTCTCTTTGGTTCGTATCATTCACCTAAACTCCATTTTGTCCTCCCTTTCAGTTTGCTTTCTGTTGTAGATTCAACATTGCTTCTCCTTTTACAATATGTTATTTTGATGTCTTTTTTTTTAATGTACATTTCCTTCGCTCGGTAGTTCTTTTAATATTTCGATAATTTTATACACTCCCCTTCCAGTATTTCTCAAACTTATTCACTCACTTTCATTCCTCTCATTGTTCATTTTTCACTACATGCACCTTTTGATTTTCTTCATCTTCTGTTGTTGTTTTCTTTCATACAGTTTTCTTCAATCTGTAGTTATCACTGTATCACTTCTCTTCCTCACACATTTAGAGGGAGTGTATTGTCACGAACAGCATTGTAGGAGCCAATAAGTGTGTTTCTTCTGTTTCTTTTTCCCTTTTTTTTCTTTCTTCCGTAGTGTTCCTTGGTGTTCTAACCGTATTTTTTTTTCAAACTATGCCTTCCCTTTCCTGCCCTCTCATTATCCATTTTTTTTCTTTTAATCATTACGTGCACCCTTTTATTTTCGTTCATTTTCAATCGTTAAACTTTATTCCTCTTATGATGATGCTCTTCTACTTTTTTTTTTCTTTTTTCGTGTGCGTCGTTACCTTCTTCACTGGCCGCCTTCCTTCCGCCCTTCTCCCCCTTGTCCTCCTCGTCTCCCCATCCGCTCTTTGACTTATCTAAACATGTCAGGAGAAAATTGCTCCAATAACCTGAGCTGAAAGAGCCGCTTACCCGCTTAATTGCTTTTTTGCCCGGAGAGCGCCGCGTCGCCCTTCATTTGTTCTAACTTAAGGTGCGCGTCCCGATCCTCTCCTGCAGCCCGGACTTCAGTTATCCGCCTGCCAGTGTCCTCGTCTTCCTCCTCTTCCTCCTTCTTCATTCTTCCTTCTTCCAGCGCCTCCTTGTTCTTTCTTCTTCGTTCTTTTCCTCGTTCGCTTCCTGCCTCTTTTTTTATTGTTAATTTTATTTCCTCTTTTTCTTTTTACGTCTCCCTCTTCCTCTTCCTTCTTTTCCTCTATCTTCTCTTCTTTCTCCTCTTCTTTTTCCTCATCCTTCTCATCCTAGTATTTCATATTCTTCATCCTCCATTTCCTACTTTTTTTTTCTTCTCCCTCCTCTCATCTTCCTACTTCCTCCTTCATATATTTTTTTCTTCTTTTCCTCCTCCTCCTCCATCTTCCTTTTCTTTCTTCTCCTTTACCCTTTCTGCTTCTTGCCCGGGCATTTGCTCCTACTCCTTCTTTTCCTCCTCTTCCCCTACTTCCTCTTTCTTCTCTACCTTCTTCCTTTTCTCCGCTGCCTTCCTCCTCCTCGCAGATCCCCAATCTAACAGCACAATGAATCCTGTCAGTAAGGAGAATGAAGTGAACTAGACTGAATAATTAATTAGTTGCTCTTTACAATGCATTCCCTTCTTCGGTATAAAAGGATTATCTCTCCCACACGGGCATGCGCACAGAACTGCTTCTTGAGAGTACTGCTGATGGTGTGACGCGGGACACCAATAGTATATGCTTGGAGTGTACCATGATGAGCCTAGGCAAATGTGAGACTCGTGTATGTATTAACCAAGACTACTGTGCGAGGCTCTTTTGAGTGTTATGCTCTTAGTGCTGCATAGATAGGAACATGTTTATTCTTTGAACGGGGGAAGGGGGGGATGGAATTCTTGATCTGCATTTAAGAAGTTTAATTAGATGTAGAAGTAAGAAAAAAAATGTAGCATGATTTTATAGACCTTTTCGTAACCACACTAAAATTTTGCCCAACGCGCAATTCAGAAAGTTATCGCATATCCACTTAACAAAGAAATAAAGTAATGGGTTACTAAGAAAATAGAAGGATAAAATGGATAGTTAATTGCATAAATAGACCGATCCAATTGGCAAAAAAGTTTATAAGAAAAAATCATACGGACAGAGAAAAGAATTAACAAAAAAGCAAAACGAGATAAGTTGATAAGAAAACAAAGCACAATGCGAGCAAGGAAAATAATAAACAAAAAAATAAATAAATAAACGAGGAAAAGCATAATGCAAACTACGAAAAAGAATAACTACCTTCACGAAAATAAAACAGAAAATTAGGAAAACAGCAATACAAGCAAGGCAGGAATATTAAACAAAGCTCATAAATAAACAAAGCACAACCAAGTCAAGTCAAGCCACTCCAAGCCACGCCACGCCAAGCCAAACCAAGCCAAGCCAAGCCAAGCCAAGCCACTCTAAGCCGCACCACGCCAAGCCAAGCCAAACGAACTCATGTCAAACCAATCCAAACCGAGCCAAGCCAAGCCAAGCCAAGCCACTCCACGCCAAGCCAAGCCACTCCACGCTAAGCCAAGCCAAACAAAGCCAAGTCAAGTTAAGCCAAGCCAAACCACGCCAAGCCAAGTCAAGCCAAGCCAAGTCAGGCCAAGACAAGCCACGCCAAGCCAAGCCAAGCCAAGCCAAGTCAAACCAAGGCAAGCCACTCCAAGGCAAGCCAAGGCAAGCCACCCTAAGTCAAGCCAAGCCACAATGAGCAACGCCAAGCCAAGTCAAGCTAAACCACGCCAAGCCAAGCCAAGCCAAGTCAAGCCAAGCCAAAGCCAAGCAGTCGAGTCAAGCGGAGCCGAATCCCAAGCCTTCGGAACGCATCGGGACGCGGCCGTCTTTTTCCATTCCGTTAACACCCAACGCTGTTAGCGACTCATATTAAAGTGAAGCAAACTTAGAAAGAATGGTTAATTTTCCCCCACTCATTCCCATATTAGACGATTAGCAGCACTCAGAATTTTTACGTAAGTCATTTGTGGAGATTAATAGCGTTTTATGACGGGACGGGAGGAGGGCGAGGAAGGAAGGAAGGGAAGGAAGATGGCGCGGATGAAAGCAATGAAATGGAGGAGATGATGATGAAAGCACGCCGGGAGGACAAAAGAAAGGAAGACACAGAGGGAGCGTTAATATTGCTTCTTTTCTTCACTTAATTGTTTGTTATAAAAGAAGGAGAGAATAAAAGATAAAAGAAAAATAGCATTAATACTCGTACTGTATTTTCTTTTTAATGGTTTCGTTATAAAAAAGAGGAGGGTAGAAAAGGAAAGAAAAGATAAAAATATAAAAGAACATAAGTGACATTTATATTTTGACTTCATTGTTTTTATAAAGAAATTATGAAAAGAAAAGGAAAGAATTATTACAACTAGCACTTTTTTGACGTAATTCTTTAGTTCTGAAGAAAAAATATATATATAATGAGAGAGTCAAAGAAGCATTCATAACATTAATTTCTTGACTTCAATGCTTATTAAAAAAAAAAGGAGAGATACATAGGTAGATAGGTAGGGAGATAGATAGATAGATAGATAGATAGATAGATAGATAGATAGAAAGGTAGATAAGTATATAGATAGAAAAGAAAAGAAACGAAAAGAAAAGAAGCATTAATTCTATCCATTTCTCCTTTTAAGTACCTGGTTATAATCACATAATAATCCTACAATGTAATTTCCTCGTTAGTCTTCACCACCACCACCATCACCACCACCAACACTATTACCATTGAAGCCGAACAATGCACAGCTACGCTCGCCCCTCAGCCCTTAACAGCGGTGTACAGTCTCGCCCCGCGGACAGCTGTTTACTCTCCTCCCTCCCAGTTCACCAGCGCTTTTTAATTTCACCTTCCGCACTTGTCCCGATAATTAGATTGCAAGTCCCTGCCGCGAGGTGTTCTGGCGCCATCTGTTGTTTGTTGTGGCTGGAGGGTGAACAGAAAGAGAGAGAGAGAGAGAGAGAGAGAGAGAGAGAGAGAGAGAGAGAGAGAGAGAGAGAGAGAGAGAGAGAGAGAGATCTTACTCATGTGATACCAAAAATATCATGAAACTAACCAGTATATAAAAATAAAGCAACTTCAATTTTCACACTGTTCTCCCCCATGGGTGCCCTTCTCTTCCCTTCTTCCCTTCATCACAAACCTCCCTCCTCCTCCGTCCTTCCCTTCCTCCCTCCCCCACCAACGCCTCCCCAGGGGTGCAATCTTTGAGCCTTTCTGTTCTCATCAAAACTCAATCAAATTTTATTGCATCATTTTCAGGCGCAAGCTTCCTCCTAATTATGTTACTTTTACAATAAATGAAGGTTCTTAGAGGGGACACAAGACGACGGGGAAGATGAGGGCTGGGAGGAAAGGGAGGGAGAGGGAACACAGGAACGCAGGGTAGAGGAAGGGCGTATGACTGATCCATGAAGGGGGTGGTAAAAAGGGGGGCGGGGGTGATAAAGGGTGAAATTGGTAATGAATAAAACGATGAATAAATAATACCGAAGTGGGGCTCCAATGAAACCTGAGTGACGTGCTAATCACAAAGAGACAATCGCCCAGCCTAACCTAATGCCATCACGGCACAATCACTATCTGCCAAAGGGGACATGAGAGCACCGGAAAATTTCTTAAGATACATAATTTCTTCACTTATATTCATGAAGTTAGTCAAATGGCTGATGCATGTTTAAAAAGTTTGCTGAAAACTTTATCATAGGGAGAAAACTTGTGTTATCAAAATGATAATATTCAGGGACACGAGACAGTCTGCGGCCCTGCACGGCGTGGATGAACTAACAGCCAATAGGAACGCCCATTTCCCGGGCGTTGAGGAAAGGTGTACGATAATAACATGTTTTCTCAGAAGTTAATGCCTTGTTTATGGAAATATTGCTTTTTATATTACTTTTAATAGCGAAGTCATCTAATTTTATAAGTTTTGTCGATCTTTTTTTTTTCTCTTCCTCTCTCTTAATGCTACATTTTACATTATCGCAAAAAAATAATTAAGCTGTTACTTTATAAAAAGTTGCTGAAACTAAATGAATGATATACATTAAAATTATAACAAAAACAATCAATGAAACATATGGAAATCACAAAATACAACGGTACTTTATGAATCTTTCTCTGTTTTTCCTTCTTTTTCTTTTCTTTTTTTCTATTTTTGTACAATGGATTTGCTGAGGAAAACACCAGGCTTAGATGTCACCAGTAGGGGTGACTCAGATGACACCAGTAACGAGGCTCAGATGACACCAATAACCAGGTTCAGATGACACCAGTAACCAGGCTCAGATGACACCAGTAACGAGGCTCAGATGACACCAATAACCAGGCTCAGATGACACCAGTAACGAGGCTCAGATGACACCAGTAACCAGGCTCAGATGACACCAGTAGCCAGGCTCAGATGACACCAGTAACGAGGCTCAGATGACACCAGTAGCCAGGCTTAGATGACACCAGTAACGAGGCTCAGATGACACCAGTAACTAGGCTCAGATGACACCAATAACCAGGCTCAGATGACACCAGTAGCCAGGCTCAGATGACACCAGTAACGAGGCTCAGATGACACCAGTAACCAGGCTCAGATGACACCAGTAACGAGGCTCAGATGACACCAGTAGCCAGGCTTAGATGACACCAGTAACGAGGCTCAGATGACACCAGTAACCAGGCTCAGATGACACCAGTAACGAGGCTTAGATGACACCAGTAACCAGGCTTAGATGACACCAGTAGCCAGGCTTAGATGACACCAGTAACCAGGCTTAGATGACACCAGTAGCCAGGCTTAGATGACACCAGTAGCCAGGCTTAGATGACACCAGTAACGAGGCTCAGATGACACCAGTAGCCAGGCTTAGATGACACCAGTAGCCAGGCTTAGATGACACCAATAACCAGGTTCAGATGACACCAGTAACGAGGCTCAGATGACACCAGTAGCCAGGCTTAGATGACACCAGTAGCCAGGCTTAGATGACACCAGTAGCCAGGCTTAGATGACACCAGTAGCCAGGCTTAGATGACACCAGTAACCAGGCTTAGATGACACCAGTAACCAGGCTTAGATGACACCAGTAGCCAGGCTCAGATGACACCAGTAGCCAGGCTTAGATGACACCAGTAACCAGGCTTAGATGACAGCCCTCATCATAATTATGTAAACTTTCGAGCAGCGCTGGTAACATTGCTACACTACGTTTTTATTTTGCAACGCTTTGTTCTCTCATGAACGCAAAGCAAGGCTGCCACAAACACCTATCTCTGTGCACACCTTCCTCACTGCAAACACTTACACATATACAGTAAAACCTGTACCTGTGCTGCTCCATATACTTAGTGGCGACGCGTGTCACCACCTACCTGACGAAGGCTGTTGTTTTCCCGCGATTGGTTAAATCCCCTCCAAAACTAAGCCTAAAGCTTTAACCCACTTGACCTGTCCCACCTGGTCCACACCCCGTCTGGAGGTGGAGTCGGTACTGGTAGTGAGGAAGGAGCAGAGGGTGATCAGGTGTGGTAATAGCAGTATTAGTTCTGAAAAAGTGTTTGGAGATGGAGGAATAGGAATAGAAGGCGTTCGTGTTGATGGAAGGGATGGAGAAAGAGAGACGGGAGGTGGAGAAGGAGGGGGTGGTGGTAAGGAGGCTGGAGGAAAAGGAGGGAAGTGCTGGAAGGAGGAGAAAGGGATCGAGGAGGTAATAGCAGAAATTCTAGTTAAAAGTAATTGGGGAGCAGGAGAAGACGACTGGGGATGATGGGGAGGAGAGGGGAGGTTGAGGAGGAGGAGGAGGGGATGATGATGGTGATGATGGGGGAGGAGAGGAATAGGGGAGATGGAGGAGGAGAAGGGGTGGTGGAGGAGGAAAGGGGGTAGTGGAAGAGAGGGTGGAGGAAGGAGGAAGTACTAGAGGGAGGGAGGGAAGGAGGGAGGAGAGGTGGTATGAGCAGAACTAACTAGTTAAAAAGTGACTGGGGGTGGAGGAGGAAGAAGAGGAGGGAGAGGAAGCGGTAGTGGTGGAGATGGTAGAAGGGACTGGGGAGGTAGAGCAGGAGGAGGTATTGAAAGGGAGGGGAGGAGGAGAGAGGCTGGTCGTGGTGGAGCTAAGGGGAATGAGGGGGGACCCACTGATCACGGGAATGGACGGGATGTGGACCAGGTGGGACAGGTCAGGTGGGTGGAGGGAATTCTTGAGCTACAGGAGTGACAATACGTCGTTACTGCAGGACTGGCAGAGGTTTTACAGATAACATCATGTATATTAAAAGTTACTCAGAAAAGTAGCCAACATTCATGAAATTAGAAATTATAAAGTGTGTGTAGTGATGCAGAATGTTTTCCTATAAACAGATCTTCTCTAGTTAGAATGTTAGATTGTGAACAACTATACAAGCGTACAAGTATTTACAAGCGAATTGAGACAACACAGGTATGTTAGTGCTAACTAGGGAAGGATTTAATTTGCTAAAACTCTGCTAGGGAGTATGTTTTACTAACCTTCTTGTCATCTTTCATAAACATGTAGAGTCTATGACACTTATATAAACCCCTAAAACAATTTTCATGTTTGAGGAATGTATTCTGTTTTCAAAATAATATTTTTTTGGAGGCGTCCTGATATAGCAAAGTTTCCCCGACAACCCAGAAGGGAGAAGTTTCCCTCTAGAGAAAACGAGCGCGGGAAGGAGGGGCAAGAAATGGCTAGAATCGCGATATTCACCCTTCTGATCATGTTATCTCAGATAACGTAGATGTGATAGCGGCAAAACGTTGTTCAGTTTAAATAGAATATTAAGTTTTGAAATACAAAATAAAACCGCATAGACAACGACGTTTTGAAGTTTTCATAATAACAATGATACAGTGTATAAAAAAAATGACCTTCCCATATACTTCATTTAGGTGTAGCAATATTTCCTAATATTCGAGTATTAATTAAAAACATATATGACGTGTAATATAAATAGGAACAGTAAATTTGATATTTGAAGGATAGTTTTGGTAATGGCCGAGACGAGGCTTTCCTCCCCCAGCCCGTTTCACCTCCGGCCCGTTTCTCTCCCTTATACGGTAACCCTTTGTACAGGGCGCGGAGGCCCCTTTCCACCCACCAGCTGACCCCAGAGCACCTGCCTGGCGGGTGGCGAGGCTTGGGTGAGGTGGAGGTACAGGGACAGAGTGGTAGTGAGTGGCGGCCAGTGGACTCAGTTAGGAATTAGATGTTATGAAGGTTTGGTCTGCCTTGCTCCCCTTGATCCTCTACCGGGGATGTACTGGGACGCGGGGCATGGCATAGGTGAAGGGGGGCAGGGGCTGTAAGGAGGTGCAGGGGCTGATTAAAAGTGTGCATTATTGTTGCCATTACCTGCAGCATCTCTTCATTAGTGCCATGAGAGGAAATGCCCACCTTTGCCTATGTACACTTTAATACTCCCTGTCCGTGTTGGTGGAGGGGACAGGGGGTTAGGTTAGGGCTGTGATTTAGCTGTGGACAGATACAGGCCAGGTGTGTTGGTGATGAGAGGTGCAGTGAGGTAGTGTAGTGGCAGGTGTGAGGGATGCATGTCAGGGCTCACCCAACACGTAGGTGATACCACACTAGCATGGAGGTAGCCGTGTGGTGATACTGCATGGTGAGGCCTGTGGTGTTGAGGGCAAATATAAGGCAAGTGTTGTGACAGGACAGCCATTACTGACTAGAATCCACCCTAGCCTTGGTGATCCCCATGGCTTGTGTTATTGTGTTGGACTTGTGTTTGCTGAGAGTGCCCTTTTCAGGGTTTGATCCCCGGCAGCCACCTCATCACCAGTTTGTCTCACTATTGGATCAATTTATCAGTGTCCATGATGCTGCAAAGGGAGCACAACACTTACATGCTTCTTGAGTGGCATGCCCCAGTGGAAACATTGTGGAAACACAGAGGTTGATCTGCAAGGAAAACCATGGGAGGGAATAGCTTGGGATTGAACCTGTTAGGGGACACATGTTGACACCACTCTGACTTGATGCTGATCAGGCTAAGGTGTGGAAGGTTCAGTGGGTTTTGCTTGGCCATGAGTGTCTTGCTACTACATATAATCATTGTGGGGTGTTAAGTGTCGTGTTCATGGTGTGTGGATGTTGCAGTCGAGTGCTGCTACATTTCTTTTTTGGGTTATTATAAGTGATGCAGCTCAGTGTGGTATTTCTTAAAGGGTCACAATCAGAGAAGAAAAGCTACCATGTTCTAGTGTTATTTGTGCTTGTAAAATGTGGAAAATGTTTGATGATACCCTTGAAATATTTGTACCTCTTCAATGTTCAAGGATATGGGAAAATTTTTATGTGATGAATTTCTTTAGTTGCTTTTGTGTTGGGACATTCAAGTTTGGAAAAATTCCATTTATGTTTAGGTAATTATCCTTGTTTGGCCGTCAGTAGTTGTATACACCTTCGCTCATGTATCTCAAATTCAGCTCAATTTCTGTGTGTATGTTTATGGCTTCATGATAATTTTTCTTTAATATTTCAGAATTAATAATATTAGAGTTATTGCCTACATTTGCTTCTTCGATGTTGTATGTGGCTTGTGACTATAAGGAGTTGCCTGATCTAGAGAAGCCCATGTATGATATTGGGATTTTGGGCTGCTGTTTTGGAGCACTTAATCAGCTGAAGTGTTTTGTGGGAATGAGATGTGTGCTGAGGTGGTGGGAGGTGTGTGTGTGTTGAGAAAGAACAAAATGTTTTGCTTCCAAGGTTGGATCAAGAGAGGTAGTATCAGTAGGCTTCCTAGTTCCTTATCTTTAGTATGCAGAGGATCATCATTGACTATGTGATTACTCTGCTGGGTAAATGTCTCTCCTGGTGGTTAAAGTTAGGGGTGCCATACTGCTGGCCTGGGGCACCACAGCATGAAGGGTGACAGGCCTGAATTACCCTTCTCAGATGTGGGAGTCTGTGTTGCTCCTTTTATGAGATCAGCACACTAATCAATACACCACTGAACCACTTTGGCCAGTATCATAGGTTGATGAACTTTTTATTTTACTTAAATACTGATATTGCTTCTTTAATGTTTGAGGTCAGTTTCCCATTATCTCTCAGAAAAAAAGAACATGTCTTTTCCTTTCACTGTTTCCTTAGTTAGGTTGGTGCCTCGTACAAGTCTTCTCCAGTTGTTTCTGTCTCTTGCATCTTTTTTCTGTGAATCCCATCCTTTGCACTTCTACTGCAGTTCCATCCCTCCACTTTGCTCTCTTTTTTCCTGTCAATCTTCTTCCCTTAACTGGTTTTTCTTCAAATATAGCCAGGAATAGTTGCATGAAAATTGCACATCATAAAAAAACTGTACAAAGTTCCCTTGTAGAAGACTTTCTATAATCCCCAGGTACCATTATTTGCTAGATTTCAGTATTACCTGTCACGTGGGATAATTTATGCTAGACTGTTCCATTGCTTATGACAGCAGCTGGAATGGAAACCGTATCAGTTTCTAAATTGTCTTGGGGATACAGTATTTCTCGTACAGTCTTAACCTGAGTTACTCAAGGTTTTGTGCTCTTTTCCAAATAAAGATTAGCAATAGGATCAAGTTCCCATAGTTGTCATGAATTGGGACAACATGGCTGACTCATGGCCATATACCCTTCGAAATTTAAAAGATATATATTTGATTTTCTAATATTAATGTACAGTTGAAAATATTTACCAGTATTGGGGAATTTTCTTTGTAAACTTCAAAAGATTTTTAGAAGGCAGCCTGGTGGTGTAGTGATTAGGGTGCTCACCTCACAATTGAGAGACTCTGGGTTTTAATTCCCAGCCAGGTAGAAAAGTTTGTAACTTTTCACTCTGTAGCTCTTTTCACTTAGAGAAAAAGTATGAGATGTAAGCTGAGAAATTGTGATCTTGTAACTTGCCTACCCTACCAAGATATCTTTAGCCACTTTGGCGAGTTATTTGGCTTAACCCCATTAATCTGTAGGAGATGTATTTACCCTGCAGTGGACTTGGACTGAAGAAAAAATCTTCCTAGAGCCTTCCCAATATTATCCTTTAGGTTTTTCTTGTTAGCTTTCCAGAGCAATTATCTTGGTTTCCTTTGCTCATTGTAAGACTGTGTCTGTGCCATGAAATTTTCTAGAGATCAAGAGACTGCAGCAGTAGATTGTTGATTCTAAATTCAGTCACATGAAAGAGGTGGTTCTTGTTCCCTTGTAGGTTCCTGCAGCAGAATGTATAGGCACTTTTCATTGTGCTTGGTAGTATTTCTGTCACATGTTAATGTGCATTGATTAGATACCCAAGTTTTATTTCATTGCTAGGTGCTGTCAGGTTTGTATTAAAAAATATTTTGTATTTATGGAACCTGTAAAAGTAAAAACTGTCAATCAACAGGAGTGACTCTGTTTCATCTCACTTGGTTAGAAGTGCCCACTGTCACTGATTGATCATTTCATGACTATATATTTGACATTTTTTAATGTTGAATTTTGTCACTGCTTTGAATGTTTGCATGGGAGATACTGAAGCATACCATTCCTGCTGTTTAATAGCTGGTTTGTCTTTAGCCTCTGCCTGTCAGGGATGAGTGATGAGTTCCTCCATCAGGCAGGAGTGACAGTGATGACATGTACATACAAATGGAGCAATTTATTTTCCAGATGACTTTGTATGATGTTCTGGGTGTGAGCCAAGATGCCAGCGAGACTGAGATCCGCCAACAGTACCAGGAACTAGCACGTCAGTATCACCCCGACAAATCAGGGGTTGAAGGTGCCAAAGAAAAGTTCCTACAGGTGACAGAGGCGTGGCATGTATTAGGAGACACCCAAAAACGGAGAGAGTACGACGACCAGCTAAAGCGAGAAAAGGTATGTGCCTGAAGAATACAGTAACAATAGACAATCTGATGACTAGCCTGTCAAAGATGGATGTCAAAAGATTGGAATATGCTGAAAATAGCAAGATGAAATAAATGTAAAATGCTGCTGCCATAGGTGAACCAGTGTCAGGAGGTGTGAAATGAAGAAGGAGGCCTTACATTCAGAGCATCATGCATGTTATAATAATAAGTATGGTGCTTTAATCTGACCTGTGAACAGAAAGGATGAGAGTGCCTAAGTAATGTGTAGTAAATGTTTTTAAGTGAATGTCCATGAAATGAGGTTTAGAGGAAGGACACACAAACCAGAGGATTTATCATCATTACTTCTATCTATATAGTACCAGACTTACATCATCCATAAAGGGGTAAAAAGAGGAGGGAATCCCCTCTCCCTTCACCATGTTCCTTTTAGTTGTGTTTTTATAACCTGCAGGGAATAGGGTAGCAGTATTCCTACCATGCTATCTAACCTAACCTAACCTCTGTAGGCTGTGCCTCTATCACCATCAAAGAAACAATAATTACAGAGAGGAATAGTTAATGCATTTCATAGCTGCTCCTTCACTAAAATTTCATTGAAAGCTTCATGTAAGGAGGTAAAGAATGTCAATGATGCCTCACTTCCATCTTGTATCAAAATTCCTCTTTATTGCTCAGGAATGGTTGATAAATTATCTGAATACCAAAAAGATTTTTGTTACAAGATGTAATATTTTAAACTTTCTAGCTAGAAAACTGTTGTTGACTATTATTCACCAATGATATAATATCAAGACAGCACAGCAGAGGTATTGCACTGTATACATTTATCACATGTATACAGTGTATACAATACATATGATTATAATTAATTATAGTGTTTAATATGAACAGCCTGCTCATTTTTCTAAAAAAAAACTCTGCTTGCAGCTTTACCAAGAATTTCCTGTGAGTGAAGAGCTCTTCCTTGAGGACCTGGAGCAAGACAAGGAAGGCGGTGTATATTTGCATACCTGCCGGTGTGGTGGCCACTACACCCTGGCTGCCCAGGACGCCAGAAGCTCCACAGAGAAGGAGGTTGTCGTAGCTTGTGACAACTGCTCCCTTAGCATTCTGGTTTTACTGAATTGTGATGAGAACACTTGATAGAAACAAGGCACAATGTTCAAGCAGGTGTGATGGGCCCCAGACCACCTCTGCTTTCTGTCTGACATGAACATTTAATCAAAGATGCATTATTAGAGGAATTTGGAGCTGTAGTGTTAAAGTTTAAAGCTGTTTTCAATTTTTTTATTTGTTATGTGGAGTAAGTATTTTTTTAAGATACTGAATGTTAGGTAATTTGTTAATTATATATTTACTGAATCTAAAATCTTCCATCAGGGTGAATGGCAGCCACTGTAGGTCATTACTGGAATCACATGAACTGAATCTCTGTTAACCAGTTTTCTCTGCATTTTTTGTGTTTTATGTTTCTTCATTATTTCCTGTGTCACGTCAAAGTGCACATTGGTTTGCAACATGGTAGCTTGTGCATAGTATGTGTTCAGTGCATGTAATGTTTTGGTAGATTTTGTTACACTTAAGTTTTACTGAAATTTCAGTTCATTATTCTCCCACATTTTTGTATTCCCTACAGAAAATAAGTTAGACAGAGTTTTCAGTTCATTAAACTCCCACACTTCCATTATAATGATGAGCAGAAAACATTGCACATAAGTTTTCAGTAAGATAAAAAAATATATAATGCTAAATAATTTTGAAGCATAGATTACAATTGAGCTGTTGTATTTTAGTTTAGAATAAAAAGAGCTAGAAAGAAAAAGAGAAAATGGGCAGAGTAACTGGTGGACAGAGAAGCACAAAACAACCAAGACCGACTCCCATGCTGATGCCTTGGGAAGCCAAGTACCAACATAGAATTGAAGAGTTTTTCAAAGCTCCTCAGGATGTGTCAAGCACCTTCCAAGATACTGCAAGCTCAACACTTAGTTATGGAAGTGAAACAGTATCCCAAAAGGACATGGAAACAGCAGCAATGAATTCTTTAGTTATTCATGAAACAAATAGTTTGAAAGACTATAGTGGTCTGGAAGTGATGGAAGAGGGACAAGACCAACATTCAAGAAACTGTGAGAGAGTAGCCTGTGGCAGCCATAGTAGCATTAGTGATGATGGAGATGTCAAACTCCCAAGCAAAACAGATGTTTCAGTACAACCAATTGGGCTCCCAAATTCACCTGCAAAAGAGCAAGAGGCAGCAGGTAGTGGCGAGCCTGCCTTGGGGCCTCTCACGTCACTGCAGCAGAATCCTGTGCAGCTCGAGGTTGCATTCAACCCCGATGTGAAGCAGAGTACCGTAGTTTTAAAAGCCATTAATTATTCAATTAATTATAATTTAGATGAATTTTTCAATTATGCTTTCTCACCAGGGAAAGTTAGTTTAAAACAAAGACTCATGAGTAAATAAGAATTTCATGCAAATTTCATCATCAGAATTGATAGTTTTAGTGTTTCACATCATCATGTACTTGAAATTATGATTTTATAACTATATAGGCTTGGGTCACCTTATTTCATGGTTGAGATAATTTAGTGTAAGTTTATATCAGTGAGTGGGAAGTGCCATCGATTTATTGGTACAATCAGCATTTAATAGATTTCATCCTGTTTGTGATATCATTTATGCACATAAGGACACGTGTGTGCTGTTGTAGGGGAAAACACAGTCAATGACTTGCTGAGCATTTGATCATGATCATCATGGAAAATCATATATTTTAGTCTAAATATTTAGAATCCATATGTTACTCAGTGTTTGTCATTGCCTTAGTATATCTGCAACTTTGCTGTCTTAGCTTCAGGATATGTACTTGTATTAGCTTCTAACACATTTTATCCTCTCTAGTTACCTTATACAAGCTGTCTGTAGCTAATATTAATACAGAATAATTTCTTAATGTAGTGTACTGAAACTTTCACTACATATTCCAATGTAATTGCTGAATAATTACCGCTTCATAGAGTTGCATTAAAAGTCGCTCAGAGCATTGTGTCCAGTAGTGACCCAGTCTAGTATGTTGGGTGCAACCAGCTCACAGTTTCTCCTGTTCAACGTTTCATTGCTTGTTTTGTGCTATATTAGAGGTATATCAATTCATCTAGGTTATGTTTATGTCCTTGAAAATATAAGTAATGTCAGTCATTGAAATGTGTTTGTTTGAACCCCAGAGTTTGTCTTGGCAAACTGCCTTTATGTGACAAAGGTTTATCCATGCAAATGTGGTCTGTCTTTTCAAAAGATGGTGATTTTTTACACATCTGAGACGGCAGGAAGTTATTTTTTTTTTTTTTTTTTGTTGTCTAATCTCAAGCTTTTAAGCAGACTATAACAAAAAATATACAAAGACATAAAAGATATGCAGTATTCATTATAGGAGTCTAACAGAATACTAGTGAAGCCATGTTCCATGCTCTATAACAGGCTGATGCCCCACTTAGAGAGAGTGATAGGACTCACTGTGGGATAAAAAAAAGGGGGGTTTCCCTATTGGCTTGCAACACATCTAGGGAATACAGTGACAGCATTCTTGCAACCTAGCTGTGAAATGTGGGGCCAAGATATTCCACAGATCACATGCAATGCTGTATTTAAAACATTAAATTATAAAAGGGGTTGAGTAGAAATACTCTCCATGATAATATGCACTGAACATCTACCTCTCCACTACTAAATTGGATTTCAAATTCTAGTCCGAAATGCATCACACAGCTACATTCTGTTGACAGTGACAGTTAATGAGACAGCCACAAACTGTTACATCATTTATTAAGCTGTGAAACTTGCATGAGCTTGGTACACCTTAAAGGTTCTGAGCATTACAGTTCTGGTAACTTTCCAGTCCTGAGCAGTACTTGAGTAACTGCATGAGTGCTGCACCTCAAATATATTTTAACTTGTATTTTCTTGTTACACATATTGACAAATAAAAAAAAAAATCACTGCTACATATGCAGAAATAATCAAGAGAAAATAAATATTTTAAGAAAAAAGTCTATTGTCTGCCTCATTGTAATAATATGTGAGAGAGAGAGAGAGAGAGAGAGAGAGAGAGAGAGAGAGAGAGAGAGAGAGAGAGAGAGAGAGAGAGAGAGAGAGAGAGAGAGAGAGAGAGAGAGAGAGAGAGAGAGAGAGAGAGAATATCCATTAAGCTTTTGGGATAATTTTTCCACAGCAAGAGAAATGTCTCAAAACTCTCTTCACATACCACATGTTGCATATTTACACTTCCAGAAAGTGTGAGCAACAAAATAGGAACCTGCCTCACATTATGTATGGTGTGATGCATATGGTATTCATTAAATGTGGATGGCTATGCTTGAATACTGAAAACATAAGAGGTTACTCTTGGTGCTGAAAACTACTGTGCTGAGCTGCAAACTAATATAGCATACTTAATATTTTCTACAATATTTTTCACTAGAACCAAGGAACAGTCCCTTTACATATACTAACTCTAAACCAAAAAGGTTTATGCATTCAGTAGCCTGAAGCAAATAATCGATACCATGAAAAATTGTTAATAATTTTCTAGCTATACACTATGTCAGTTGCCCTTGCTTCACTCAGACAACACCTGCAAGCAAAACACACTGAAATTGCTGAATGGAAGAAAAGAGGATTGAAAGTCATAGTAATCATTGCAAGAAAGAAGAGATGTATTTGCAGGCAGAATTATGACGTTTCAGAAAACCTGTATCCCACTAGGTACTAGTTATATTGGAGTTCCCTGTATTGTAATTATTTGGGATTATACAGAAAACATTGAATATTGGTTATATACATTAAATATGAATGGTGAAAAATCAGTACTACAGTATATGCATCTCTAGACTTAACAAAATAACATAACCCATAATATTTGTAAGTGGCCTGTATAAGATAGTGCTCTAGAAATAAAAGGATTTAGTCAATCACCAGTAAACATAACAATCATAAGAGAAAAATATGTACCATTTTGATGTTCTATGAAGTAATACTCATACCTTCCTCCCACTTGGCCAACAAAGTTAGAAAATTCTCAAGTTTCCTAATGAGAAGAAATGACTTGCTAAGTTCCCAATAGACTAATGTAACCAGTATATACCACTGTATGTAAGTTATGTGACTACACAGAAATGACTGGCAGTGCAGAAGTATAATACAACACAAGAGAAGGTAAGTTATAACTGTTGGATAAATATAAGAAAACAAATGGCATAGTATATAGTATAACATATGTAGAAAGGTTACGACTGTGAACTTAAAAAATGCACAAATTATATTGTACCCATAAAAAGCTGCATAATATAAATTAAAACTAAAATGAATATTAAAATGTCAACTGATTCTGAAAAAAAAAGTCAAATCTGAAAACTAAAAAATAAAAGCACCTTGCAGATGATGACTTGCAGAAGTAATCACCAATCATCTAATACCATATCCACATTGCACACAAAAAAAAAATGGAAGCCACAAACGGTGTAACAATACAATATTAGTACATTTCTATCGTACCTGTGAACCTTCCATCTATAAAATTTTATATTATACCATGTGATGACAAATTAACAATACACTAATGGAATACATCAAACAGAACAGGAAAAATGTTAATAATATTTTTATCATGAAATATCTACAATTTGTATACATTTACATATATCAGTTATTCTCTTCAGCAAGTATAGGGATCCTTACATTACTCTCCACTAAGTTGACAAGAAATATTTATCATCACAATAATCATCAGCCAATGATTCCACTAACATAAACACATTAAACCTTTCCTACTCATCTCTCTCAGCTGCCTATCTATGGCAGTTCTGAACACACGATTATTTTTTGAGATTCCAATCAACTTTCAAATTCATCCATGAATTTCACACAAGCCCATGTTCTCTCAGCCCAGAATCATTAATTCTTATGCATCTAAACTCTATGAAAGTAGTTTCCAGGAACTCTAGGAATAAGGGTTTATTTTTTATCCTGAAAACTGCAATCTTCCCTCACTCCAAATCATGAGTAAATAAAGGGACAACTTTCCAAAATATCTTTATCAGGAACCACATAGTATATGACATGTGTTACACTTTGTAACATAGCCTAATGTGGCCAAATGAAATTAATTCTGCAGTGTTCTACTAGTGTGTATGTTTTGTGGACTTCACATTCCTACACATGATCAAACATGTGAATGCATTATCAGTATAAGAGTGAATTAGAACTGAATAAGTAGCTGAAGTCTATCAATGTGTTGGTCAAGGAGGTTAATGCTTGGCTGCTCAGGAACTCATGTAGACAAGAAAAAACCTTTAATGCTTAATTCTCTTTCTATAGTGTTTCAGTTTGCCATTTTCTATTGCATCTGCAGTACTTATAAAAGACATAATTAGCCTGAATTAATTTATCCAAAGTTGAAAAGACCTATCTGTGATAATTACTATGTGTAATAGCTACAGAAAAAAATTATATAGAATAACTTTGTAATTGTTACCAAATTATAGAAAAAAAAAATAAAATAAATAAAAAAAAAATCCTCAGCCCTTCCAGTTCATTTAGGGAAGTTCTTTTGACATGTGTGTTAGTGTGTGTTAGTGGCACCCCCACTCATGTCCTGTGGCACACCATGAACAGGACCACTAGTTGTCATGGCAGGCTGACTTGGCATCTGCGGAGGCCCTGCACTGGGGGCAAGTTGGCCTTGAGCAGGTGGATACTTCACTGTCATGAAGACTACTGTGACATTTATCAGTTAGGAGCTTTACCACTGTATGCAATTAATTGATACTTTTACCCTTTATGATTTGTAAACATAAAATCTACCTGTGTATTTATCAATAAAATCATCTCCAATTAAGTCCCTATTTGCCCCCCCCCAAAAAAATAAAATAAATAAATAAAAAAAAATATAAATAAAAAAATAAGTAAATAAAATAAGGCATATAAAAAATTAGGGCCTGTAAAGAAATTCCTGCATGTCTAAAAATGTCACATCAAACATTTAACCAATCTTCAAAAAATTTATCAGTACACTACTAGCAAAGTCTCCATGAAACATTCTACATCAAGAAGTCAATTACAGTGCTCCAAATTTATTTGTTTATAACAATTAAAGAAGCTTTAAAAAACTGAGCCAAACAAAGGGTTCATGTCATAACTACTACAATAGCCGTTTTCTCCAGGAATGCTCTGACTCAGCTGTCAAGCTTTAACAGTTGCTGCTACTGGATCCTGGGCTGCCTCAAGTGAAGTGCTCATTTATACAACACAAAAAGTATCAACATTAAAGAAAACCTTTCCAACTCCTACATATGTTAAAATATTTCACATATCCATATGTAAGCATTTCATTGTGGGAATGGTCTAGTCAAACTGCAATTAATATATACATTCTATATCATAGCACACTTTGTTTACTTTGCTAAAGACTGTGTATTAAGATTACAACTACAAATGTCAAATATTAATAATCATAGAATACACTTTGCAAATACAAAATCAAACCTTATCAAATAGTACACATACTGCATTAAGTCAAAGACAAATCACTTCCTAGATTAATCAAAGGAAATCAGCTCAGCCTGTTGATCCTGCGGCGTTGGGGGATTGTTGGGCTGTGCAGGAGGCACCTGGTTGGCACCCCCACTCATGTCCTGTGGCACACCATGAACAGGACCACTAGTTGTCATGGCAGGCTGACTTGGCATCTGCGGAGGCCCTGCACTGGGGGCAGGTTGGCCTTGAGCAGGTGGATACCCTGGCACATTGGGCAAGGTGTTGGCTAAACCTGGAGAGTGTGCATACACACAAAAAATAAAATATTAAAGACTAATAGCTTAGTGAATTTAAAGATCAAGGACAATATATCACTTTCTAGCATTTTTTTTTTTTTTTTATGTAGGAAGGATACTGGCCAAGGGCAACAAAAATCTAATAAAAAAATGCCCACTGAAATGCCAGTCCCATAAAATGGTCAAAGCAGTGGTCAAAAATTGGTGGATAAGTGTCTTGAAACCTCCCTCTTGAAGGAATTCAAGTCATAGGAAGGTGGAAATACAGAAGCAGGCAGGGAGTTCCAGAGTTTACCAGAGAAAGGGATGAATGACTGAGTATACTGGTTAACTCTTGCGTTAGAGAGGTGGACAGAATAGGGGTGAGAGAAAGAAGAAAGTCTTGTGCAGCAAGGCCGCGGAAGTAGGGGAGGCATACAGTTAGCAAGATCAGAAGAGCAGTTGGCATGAAAATAGTGGTATAAGACAGCTAGATATGCAACATTGCGGCAGTGAGAGAGGGGCTGAAGACAGTCAGTTAGAGGAGAGGAGTTGATGAGACGAAAAGCTTTTGATTCCACCCTGTCTAGAAGAGCAGTATGAGTGGAATCCCCCCCAGACATGTGAAGCATACTCCATACATGGACGGATAAGGCCCTTGTACAGAGTTAGCAGCTGGGGGGGTGAGAAAAACTGGCGGAGACGTCTCAGAACACCTAACTTCATAGAAGCTGTTTTAGCTAGAGATGAGATGTGAAGTTTCCAGTTCAGATTATAAGTGAAGGACAGACTGAGGATGTTCAGTGTAGAAGAGGGGGACAGTTGAGTGTCATTGAAGAAGAGGGGATAGTTGTCTGGAAGGTTGTGTCGAGTTGATAGATGGAGGAATTGAGTTTTTGAGGCATTGAACAATACCAAGTTTGCTCTGCCCCAATCAGAAATTTTAGAAAGATCAGAAGTCAGGCGTTCTGTGGCTTCCCTGCGTGATATGTTTACCTCCTGAAGTGTTGGACATCTATGAAAAGACGTGGAAAAGTGCAGGGTGGTATCATCAGCATAGGAGTGGATAGGACAAGAAGTTTGGTTTAGAAGATCATTAATGAATAATAAGAAGAGTGGGTGACAGGACAGAACCCTGAGGAACACCACTGTTAATAGATTTAGGAGAAGAACAGTGACCGTCTACCACAGCAGCAATAGAACGGTCAGAAAGGAAACTTGAGATGAAGTTACAGAGAGAAGGATAGAAACCGTAGGAGGGTAGTTTGGAAATCAAAGCTTTGTGCCAGACTCTATCAAAGGCTTTTGATATGTCCAAGGCAACAGCAAAAGTTTCACCAAAGTCTCTAAAAGAGGATGACCAAGACTCAGTAAGGAAAGCCAGAAGATCACCAGTAGAGCAGCCTTGACGGAACCCATACTGGCGATCAGATAGAAGGTTGTGAAGTGATAGATGTTTAAGAATCTTCCTGTTGAGGATAGATTCAAAAACTTTAGATAAGCAGGAAATTAAAGCAATAGAACGGTAGTTTGAGGGATCAGAGCGGTCACCCTTTTTAGGAACAGGTTGAATGTAGGCAAACTTCCAGCAAGAAGGAAAGGTAGATGTTGACAGACAGAGCTGAAAGAGTTTGACTAGGCAAGGTGCAAGCACGGAGGCACAGTTTCGGAGAACAATAGGAGGGACCCCATCAGGTCCATAAGCCTTCCGAGGGTTTAGGCCAGCGAGGGCATGGAAAACATCATTGCGAAGAATTTTAATACGTGGCATGAAGTAGTCAGAGGGTGGAGGAGAGGGAGGAACAAGCCCAGAATCATCCAAGGTAGAGTTTTTAGCAAAGGTTTGAGCAAAGAGTTCAGCTTTAGAAATAGATGTGATAGCAGTGGTGCCATCTGGTTGAAGTAGAGGAGGGAAAGAAGAAGAAGCAAAGTTATTGGAGATATTTTTGGCTAGATGCCAGAAATCACGAGGGGAGTTAGATCTTGAAAGGTTTTGACATTTTCTGTTAATGAAGGAGTTTTTGGCTAGTTGGAGAACAGACTTGGCATAGTTCTGGGCAGAAATATAAAGTGCATGAGATTCTGGTGATGGAAGGCTTAAGTACCTTTTGTGGGCCACCTCTCTATCATGTATAGCACGAGAACAAGCTGTGTTAAACCAAGGTTTAGAAGGTTTAGGACGAGAAAAAGAGTGAGGAATGTACGCCTCCATGCCAGACACTATCACCTCTGTTATGCGCTCAGCACACAAAGACGGGTCTCTGACACGGAAGCAGTAGTCATTCCAAGGAAAATCAGCAAAATACCTCCTCAGGTCCCCCCAACTAGCAGAGGCAAAACGCCAGAGGCACCTTCGCTTAGGGGGATCCTGAGGAGGGATTGGAGTGATAGGACAAGATAAAGATATGAGATTGTGATCGGAGGAGCCCAAAAGAGAAGAAAGGCTGACAGCATAAGCAGAAGGATTAGAGGTCAGGAAAAGGTCAAGAATGTTGGGCGTATCTCCAAGACAGTCAGGAATATGAGTAGGGTGTTGCACCAATTGCTCTAGGTCATGGAGGACAGCAAAGTTGTAGGCTAGTTCACCAGGATGGTCAGTGAAGGGAGAGGAAAGCCAAAGCTGGTGGTGAACATTGAAGTCTCCAAGAATGGAGATCTCTGCAAAAGGGAAGAGGGTCAGAATGTGCTCCACTTTGGAAGTTGAGTAGTCAAGGAATTTCTTATAGTCAGAGGAGTTAGGAGAGAGGTATACAGCACAGATAAATTTAGTATGAGAATGACTCTGTAGTCGTAGCCAGATGGTGGAAAACTCAGAAGATTCAAGAGCGTGGGCACGAGAGCAGGTTAAGTCATTGCGCACATAAACGCAGCATCCAGCTTTGGATCGAAAATGAGGATAGAGAAAGTAGGAGGGAACAGAAAAGGGGCTACTGTCAGTTGCCTCAGACACTTGCTACTGGATGGGGTTGCAATATCATACCACAAAAAAATCTTCTTACCTTGCATGGTGTATGGAGCAAACTCACAATAATATCTGTTTATTTATAAACCAGGCTGACAATCCCATACAGGACCCAGACACAACACCACACATTCATACACAAATCATTCACACTCTTAGCCCTGTTGGGCCATGGTAGAAAGGGACAGTCTCTCTGCTCTCTGGCAAGGGCTAAGAATACTGCCATGGTACTCCCCACATGTCATAAGAGGCAACTGATAGGGACAGAGCAAAGGGGCTAGGAACCACCACCTCTGTACTCTGTTCCTACAAACAGACAGCAAAACAGTAATATCAAACCACCAAAAATAACCTTACCTTGCATATTGTATGGGGCAAACTCAGGTGGCATTGGGGCTGGCTGCTGGAAGCTTGGCTGAGATGCAGGTGGTGGAGCACCACCTGGTGGCACTGGCATCATGCCTCCAGGGTGGCCAGGGGGCATAGGCTGGTATGGTGGCATATTGGGAGGTGGACCAGGCTGCTGGAATGGCATAGATGTTGGAGCTGCTCCACCTTGAGGCAAACCCCCTTGGGGTAGTGGTGGGATTGCCTGAAGAAAAAAACAATAAATAAATAAATTAATTAATTAAAAATATAATGAATATACAAATAATTAAATAAAATAATGAAAAAGTAAATAAAAAATGAATGAGTGAATGAATAAATTAATAAATTAAATCTTTCAAGATACAACACAAGCAGCTCAATTAGTCTAGCACATTTCCATTAAAGATATAAAGTGATGTATTAAAGACACACATGTATACATATGATTATTTCAGCTGAGGAAAATTATGCTGAACTTTGTTGCATCAAGTGCAATTCATAATTTGTAAAGGATCTTTGTAAGTGAACCAAAGTAATATTCTACCTTAGGTATCATCCACTTATGACCATATAAAATAATGTGCACATATCTATTTGCAATCAGAATAATCAAGGGCAATCACACTTCTACACAAGTACTACAATCACTTCTACAGTAGTACTTCAATGTGTGTCAACTATGTAGTGGTTAAAGCACCTGAGGAGCTGCTCCTTCAGACTGGGGTGGAAACATGTGGCCAGGCATGGGTCCTGGGGCACCAGGGTAGGGTGGGTAGCCCATGGAGTACATGGGTCCTGGAGCTGCCATGCCTGACGCCTTGAATATCTCCCGTTCGCTCTCCGCCATGCGGTGGAGGGCAAGTTGCCTCTGGTACTCTAGGTATTCCTGCTTCTTCTTTCTCATGATTTCCAGCTTTTGCATCATTTGCATTTGCCTTGAAGATTTAAAAAAATATGTTTAATTCACTTGAATTGTGATAATTCATTAACAGAGTCTAGGTACACTGGCAAGAGTTCTAATACAAGATTGTGGCTATCTGTGGTCAAACTTACTGATGACTATTGTATCCACTGTCACTCCAAATGGAGTGACAGTGGAGACAAACAAAATGCAAAAATTCTAATTCTAGTTAATTTCAGCATATAAGTATTTTAATACCAATTTTACATTCTTAGACATATTCAATTCATATTCACACCACTACATTTAAAAATATTTTATTTCCAACTCCATATATTATATTGTATGAATTTGTACATCTTGTGATATTATTAAGAGAGAGAGACAGAGAGAGAGAAATATCCAAAGTGCTGCTGCAACAGGATCAAATGGAACAAAAGGGAGCTGAAACAGGGCCATGAGGTAAGGAAATTAAATATGGAACTGCTGTGAGCCTCACCTGATTCTCTCTTGCTCCTCTCTTTCTCTCCTCACTCGGTCACGGTGCTCTTCCCTCAGGGCCTCCAGGGCTGCCCGAGCATCCCTAACTTGTGAGATCTTGTCCTGTAGGCGCTCAAAGTTCACTGAAATAGTATAGAAAACAGTGTGGCAGTTGTTCTCTTTCCAGTGGACAATGCTTCTATTACAACAAAGGCAAGTTCTTCAGAATTCCATCTAGATCTCAAGAATATATTCATAGAGAGAGTCCACTCACCTCGTTTGTCATCCTGTTCATGAATGTATTTGAGCAGCTGTGCATGCATTGCTGTGATGTTCATGAAGAGTGTCTGCACAGCCGTGTCATTAGCGATGGGCCGGCCCCTGCTCTGGTTGCTCTTCATACGGTTCACAAATATTTCCAGTTGAGTCCGCAGTGTTGCCACAAACTCGTCTATTTCTTCGGTTTCCCCATTCTGATAGTTCTGAGGTGGTGAAAACTGTTCAGAGTTATACATACTAAATAAAAAACAAAATCAATAACTTAGTAGTTATTTAATGAAACTCATTATATTTCTATCTGCTAAAGATTCATGATGTCATTCTACACATATATAGTAAAACTCGACCTCTTCTGAAAACATGGAAACAGTTAAATAAAATCTTTCAGGGATTCTATATGGTGACAATTTACAAGCACCCTAATTATCACTCACCTCAAGATCTATTTTAGATGTTACTTATGATTAAGCTCATCACTATACCAGCAACTAAATGACTGACCTTTATCTTAAAAAATTTATATAAAGCATCTTTCATTTACAGCAATCTGTTTCAGATTACTGATCAGGTCATGTGACCCATGTTCTATTTACATCTTCATCTAGATTTACCCTGAGTGATCTGGATCATGATCTGGGTGACCCAGGTCCAGAATTGGGTTATAGCCGATGACACTTGAAGTTGCTGGTGGCAGCCATATTAGCAGCTGAGCAGGCTCTACTAGGGACTTACTTAGGGCAGGGGTTCTCAACCTTTTTGCAAGCTAGCCACTCCCCCCCCCGCCAAAAAAAAAAAAAAGCTGGTTCAATGCAGTTGAAGGCCCTCCTCCTCCCTGCACAACTACTCAATCCCCTCTCCAACTAGGTCACCATAGATAGATAAATAGAATCAGATGGATGGATGGATGGATGGATGGATGGATGGATGGATAAACAGATAGATAG
>NC_087180.1:7749114-7766614 GCF_035594125.1 Scylla paramamosain
GCACGCACACACGCACGCGCACACACACACACACACACACACACACACACACACACACACACACACACACACACACACACACACACACAGTCACACAAGACATAACCTGATCCCAAACAGCTGCAGCTTAACATATACCAGCTAGGGTGTTCTCCTGAGAGACTCAGGTCAGGTTCAATGTCAGATCAACAGGCATTCCCGGTGCTTTAGAAAGACCAGCAGTATGAAGCACAACAATGAGACACACTCACATATCCTGTTTACACACCACACATCCTGTGTGATTCTGTGTAGCTGCATTCATTTCTACAATAAATCACAAAGACGAGACTAGTTGTCTATGTTCACCCTAATGCACACAACGCTGAATATACAATACACAAGGTGGACACATATAATATGATGGACTAACCTTGCAAGTTCAGGATCCATGTCCTCCTTGTCCTGTGTTGACTGTGGGGCAGGAGAGGCTGGAGTGGGTGATGTCTGCCGCCAATTTCCCAAGATAGATGAAGTTGCACGAAGTTTCTAAAATACAGGAGAGCATTAACAAATTGATATTAGCTAATGACAACTGTGCAAAAATTTAGCAAAAACAAATATCTAAGAAGTATATAAAGATTCTTGTGAAAGATATTACAGTGTACAACAGTTTTATGATTGGTGCCTGTCTATTTAACATCCAACAGTAACTCCTGAAAGGTGTATATTGAAAGATGCTAATCTGGTAAGTGTGGGATAGCCCGTAGTAGTCAATATTTACTAGCAAAAGCATTTGTGATCTCAGTCTCAGGCCTCTTTACTTGTGCCTTTGTGCTAAGCTGAGCATAGTGACTATCACAACCAATCCTATTATCTTTCTTAAAAAGCTATCATATGAAGCATTTTTTCTTTGATGCTTCAAACTTGCACAGAATTAACACAGCCTCCCTATGGCAGGTAGAGTGGAGTTAAGATGAATCTTGTGCAGTAACAGGAAAGTCAAAGCTGAACACTCAGGGCACGCTGATCATCACGGCCTGATCATCAATGCGTTGGATTTCCATGAGTGTCATAGGAGAGGTTTGATGGCTAATATGATGATCATGACTAGGTTTGGTTCTAGCAATTTTTCACCTCTCTACTGTTTCTTAAGGTAAAAACAAGAAAAAGTTGTGCACTGTATTTTAATTTTGTATCATTACATAAAGCGTGACAATGGGTTCAACCACACAGGCATGTGCATGTTGGACAACAGGATATGAGTTCGTACATGCATATTATGTCACAACTCAGACTCAGTATACTTCATTCTCATTGGTTAATTTGTTTGAGCACAGCCAATCAACCATCATTAACCACAAATTTTGAATATGATTGTATAAACTGTAAAGATGCAAGCAATCTAGCATCTGCCTTTGTGTGAGGATGGTGTGTGGGCTCTGCCATTTATCATTTGAAAAAGTAATTCAAAACTCACCCTCCACCTCCAATATGCATTTACAAAATTAGAAGAGGTTAGATCAGTTTAGGTTGGGTTAGGTTAAGCTGGCGTTGGGTAAGTTAGGTTTGGTCAGGTTAGCTTAGGTTAAGTTAGGTTAGGTTAACTTAAGTTACATTATGTTACATTAAGTTAGGTGTTGACTTGTGGTTTTGTAAGAATTTCATGGCCATTACAGTGGAGTGAAGGTGGGGCTGGCATGATGTGCCAGGAGTAGCATGGCAGAGTGGTGTTGTGTCAAGGTGGCAGCACACCATCCGTTTGCATTTCTACTTCCTTTATTACAGGGAATAAGTTTTATTATAGTAAATAATTTTTTTAATGCCTTTTCAAAAGGGGATTTTTTTTTTATCATTTACATTTGTTGGTGATACAGAATATAAAGAATCACCATTTTTTATGGTTTGCATAAAAACACCATCTCCTTTTAAAAAATATATTTTTAGAAGAAAAATAGTATATACTTGATCATAAAAACAGACCTAGTCATGATTGACATATTTACCAGTTTGATTCCAGTAAAAGCTTCTCAAGCACAATTTCTTTAATTTCAGATCAATTTCTCAACACTTTCATGATGCTCCAAGGGGAGGAATTAAAGTTAGAAATGCAATATATGGGTGTTAAATAAGAAAATGTTTTAGAATCTAAATGTTCAAAATGGCAAATCATAAAGTTTCTAACAATTATAATGAATTCCAGGCAAGTGTTAGGATGATTTACTGCTTACCAAACAAATGAAATGCAAAATACAAAAAAAATTGTCCTCTCGGGAATATGTGATGTGAATTTCCTGGTCCTGACTTTCTACAACAGTGATGTGATACACTGCAAAGACCCCAGCATTCCTACATTACGATACATACTTAGAGACATCAAATAGCCTATAGAAGATAGTAGTATTAAGTATATCACCAGTTACCTCCTTTAAAAGCATAAAATAATTGCATTCCTGTCCTCTTGCTGTGCAATTGCTATCATAAACATATTTTGTTACTCTGCTCGCTCATCTTAAACATATTTTCTAATAATCTCCAAACCATTTTCTTCACATTTTTAAGCACTGGCCACATTACTGTTGTTTCAGAATAACGTTTCGTGGTTCTAAATATCTCAAAGCTTCTTATTTGTCAAGTGCATGTTTACAATAGCAGCAATACAACCCTAGTTCACTGAAGCACCAATAAGGAAGTACTCAAGAACCTCTGACAGCTGTGGGACAAAGGCAGATTAGCACAGTTCTGAGGTCATAATTGGCAGATATTCCTTATTTCATGTACTTAAGTTCAAAGCTGTGCTGGCCAGGCACACACCCACTACATGTCTTAGGCGTTACCTTAGTCAGCCTCTAGAGGGCTTATTAATGTTCATATCACACCACGTATCACTCAAGTAAAAGTTTTTATCAGTAACGTCTTCGTTCGTCAGTGTAAACAAACCCGTCACGTGGTTATATTTAACGGACACTCAATTTCGCGCATTACAGGGCACACATTCCAAATAAAAACAACAATCATGTTCCTTCTCACGTCTTATAACATGGTACTGAAAAGAGCATCTTGGGAAGAAAAAATACACATTGCAAGATCCAGCATGCAACATCGCTAAAATTAAACCCTACTAAAACTATTCCTATTAGTCATCGAATAGATAGCTTTCAACACAAACTCTTATACTGGTTGGAAAATGTCGTCTTAATCAAATAAATAACGACAATAATTTAGGGAAAAGAGATGCCCAAAGGATAGCTGCAAGACAAGGAAAATTTTACATACGTCCCGCTGTCAAGTTCCACCATCTTGTACAGCCTTGTCACTGGCTGCTGGGGAACCAACTGAACGCCCCTTGCAGCTCACATTTGACTCAACTCTCGCTCCCAAGCATCACAAATTAACATACACTCCTTATAGTCTGCTCTTTCAAGTACTATAAATCAATCTCTCTCTCTCTCTCTCTCTCTCTCTCTCTCTCTCTCTCTCTCTCTCTCTCTCTCTCTCTCTCTCTCTCTCTCTCTCTCTCTCTCTCTCTCTCTCTCTCTCTCTCAAAAAAAAAAAAAAAAAAAAAAAAAAAAAAATAGCTTATCATGCTGGTCACTGAAAGCATCGTATTTTCTCATGAATTATCAGATGAGCGTGGCTGATCTTGCTGGACTATTTCAGGCGTCATGATTTTCCTACATTTGATTAACTACAACCACAGTGAGAAGTGAGACCCATACAATCACTTGAATATTAAACATCATGTGGACATTCCCTTACAGAAGGCATGACAGGACACTGCATCTTGTATTATTCTAGGAGTAAGAATACAGAGGAAGGCTTTTCCAATCTTTCTGCCCCTTTTAATTAACTTAACAGATTTTAGTTATTATTATTATTATTATTATTATTATTATTATTATTATTATTATTACATCTATTTATTATTTTTATAGAATGTGCAACCAGATGATGTTCGTAATGCCCTGTCATTATTTTCTATTTTCTTGTAAAATACACCTTTTCCTGTATGTGTAAGGTAGAAACCAAGAACATCCTCCCTTGAGAGTGACAAAGAACACAAAGAAAAATTAAACTGTGACAGACCCACTGATCCTGCCATGGCTGTTCACTGGGACTACAGCAGGGCCACTATCACTTCTACAGGGATGGAAGGCATGGTGAACACTGACATGAAATTTATGCAGGAAAGGTGTGCAAAGGTGAGCAAAATACTGATCTATTCAATACCTTATAATATCTACAACTCCTTAAGTGGTTTCTAGAGAAGTTTCCATTTGCCCTATTCATACACTTCATTCCAGCTTTCTCTACTCTGTCTATCCCTCCCACCTTTCTTTTCTCTCACACACACCTTGCATACTCTACTCTATCCACAGTCCTACCTTTCTTTTCTCTCACACACCTTGCATACTCTACTCTATCCACCCTCCTACCTTTCTTTTCTCTTACACACTCTAACACAATTTTTCTACAGTATTTCTATGGGTTATCCACTTGCATGTACAAGCATCATTCTTATTCCTATAAATGATGTTTGTCTTATCATCTTATTCTTACATTCTGTTCCACAAAAGATATAGTCATTCTACCACATAAACTGAATAAATCCATCTTATTTATAAGTTTAAAAAATCATAAATTGTCTATCTATTCCTCTGATGCTGAAAGTATCCTAAGTATCCTCCAAATTGGTGGCCACAGAAGAAAAGCTTTCTCCTCCTCCTGTCCAAATGCTTCCCTTTTTCACACATTCTCCTTCACCATAACCTTCAATCTTTCAAGTGGCTTTTGTCCTCTATTAGGACCTTCAATATCCACTCACATAAACTTTCTTTATAAACATTTCACTCTTCACCATCTCAATAAAGCCATATCATCTCAGTGTGCTCCTTTTCACCTACTCACACCACATTACTCAAAGACTTTCACTACTTTCATGTTCTTCACCTAGTCATCCTCCATATGCCTCTTTCAGGTAACTCATTCCAACTCTTGACTGCTGTGTCACATTCCATGTCCAAGCCTCTGATCTACATGTCAGTGATGGCAGAATACTATTACTCAAACCTCTCTGAAGATTTAAAGACACATTTCTCCATTCCATAATCCTAACAAGTGAACCTTTCCCAGCACTCTCTCATACTCAATCTAAAAGCTATCTTAAAGTCACACACCTCTACTTCTCAAAAACTACCACCTAATTTTTTCCCAGGCATTCACCTTCAGTTTCTGTCCCATACATTAATCTCAAATGATTAAAAACACTGCTCATGGTCACTCTGCCCCTACCCCCTGGTTGTACCTGACAGGATGTACTAATAAGATGCACCCAATAAAGATCTGGGGTGGGCTAGCACAATTTTCTTTGGGAAGGCAGGCCTGTTACCATTCTTTTCTCAGTAACAATCTTAAGCTCTCTCCACACTGGCAATGCAGCTTAGTTAAAACTTACTGACTGAGATGCTGTCACTGTGCAAAGATGTCTTCTCATTCATGAAATTATTATAATGCCTTTTCTATACATCCTTCGTCTCCTTGTTACTTATGGGAACTTCATGCTTTCTCTTCACTCACACTCTTCCCCTTCTATGTTCTTTTTAATTTCCTTCAAAACAACTTATTCTCACTGAGTTTTCAGTCAATTTCTTTCATCTACTCTTTTACTTTCCCTTACTGACTTCTCCACTTTCCTATTCCAAGACTTGTAACTGGTTCTTTTCTCTCTTTGATTTCCTCTCTGGCACATTGTTTTGCAGCATTATCTCATCATAAACTGAATGTTCACAAACTGAGATTTGCCTGCATATATCTTATTACATGGTGAGTGTTAACAGTGAGTGCTGTGTTGATCTCTTCATGAGGAAACATGCCTTCTAGAATGAAATGAATAAATATAATTATCAAGGGATTGTACTCACTTCCTTCTCTTTGTTCTCTGCCTCTGAGCGGGAGAGAGCAATGGCCAGCTGCAGCTCTTCCTCCTCCTGCAGCTCCTCCTCACTCTTCTTTCCTGGTGTCTGCAGAAGCAAGTGCCACAATCAAAATTCAGGAAGTGGAAAGTTTCTTACTAATTCCTCAGTTTTAATACTAAATCTTAGTAATTTTTCATTAAGTTCTAACAAGTGACAGCCTGTCATGACACCCATTCTTCACATCTGACCCTGAAATTTTTGCCAAAGCAGAAAATTTGTCAGGTGTACAAAAGTCTCTACCCTTTAGACATGGCTACTTGTGAGTAACAGCTGTTCCCTACGCTGACAATACAACTAAAGGGATCCAGATCTAAGACCTAGGAAGATATCATGCAGAATTTGATGATGCTCATGGCAGTCACTTTAATAATTCTGTATCATAAAACAGATACATACTGATTCATATTTAAATAATCTAACTAAGATAATGTCTTTTAGTTGCTTTTTACACTCACATTTCTCCATTACATCCCTTATTATACCTACTACTTTGCAGAGGAAAGTAAAACTAAGGTAAGAAATTAAGGTGGTGACTAACCTTGGAATTCTTGGGGCTGTTTGGCTCCTCACTCTCCACCTTGTCAGCAGAGGGGAGGGGTCTTTGGGGGCTGGAGAGGAACAAGCCAAATGGTCAACCAACATCTCTAGTAAGCATACACAACAGGGTGCCAACTTGATGTTTCTTGACACACAGCAAGCATTACCTTACACTCTCAACTACTTGGCAATACCATTATGCTGAGCTTAAACTTTGAATACCACACCACAGAGAGAGAGAGAGAGAGAGAGAGAGAGAGAGAGAGAGAGAGAGAGAGAGAGAGAGAGAGAGAGAGAGAGAGAGAGAGAGAGAGAGAGAGAGAGAGAGAGAGAGAGAGAGAGAGAGAGAGAGAGAGAGAGAGAGAGAGAGAGAGAGAGAGAGAGAGAGAGAGAGAGAGAGAGAGAGAGAGAGAGAGAGAGAGAGAGAGAGAGAGAGAGAGAGAGAGAGAGAGAGAGAATCCTGTGGAGAAACACACTCTTGGGAACACACACACGTAAATTTCCCTCAGACTATGACCATTAAGACATACACACACTTAAATTTCCCTCAGAATACAACAAGTCACAAGCCATTTGCCTGTCTTTTCCACATAACAATTTGCTCTTCATACTAAATGTGAATTTTCACATTTCACTCATAAAATTGCTGGAGTCATATGATGCTTCAGGAATACAGCCTACAATACACACGGCCTACATTCATAATGGAACAGAATCATCCTTGGTTGGTATTTGGTTGAAGCTCCAGGATCCACTATATAAAGCTGGCTGCCCTCGGAAGCTAGACATAAAATACTTTTTATGATGCGCAACAACTGGTTAATTTAAAGTACTTATGCCTAGACTTTTATGAAGCTCTGACTAGAACTTGTATAGAAATAAATTACACCAATATCTATAACAGGGAATGGAAAAGTGCCTACAGGTTTTGTGCACTTAGTGTTGATAGATTCAGTGCTGCTGCTACGGCTGATGTTCACCACACTCTCCAGGCAGCCACTGTGTTCAGGAGGGCAATGGATCAACACAAGCAGCCTCCCTTCTTGCCTCTCCTGCACAACTTATGAGCTGAACACATACCCTAACAATGATGGCTGTAGTAGTTTCCAGTGTGTAACTACAGAAAATCATGCAAGTTGATCCTAATGTACATATTCAATAATCTAAACAACATATACAAGCAAAAGTAATTATATACTGATTTTCCTAGTGAAAAAAATAAAGATGCAAAAAAGACAAAAAAGAAAGAAAGAAAGAAAGAAAGAAAGAAAGAGAGAAAGAAAGAAAGAAAGAAAGGAAAAAAAAAGAAATATATATTAAAAAGAAAGCAAGAGTCAAACAGGCTACAACTTACTTGTTGATGTCGTCGTAGCAAGACTCACACACACGCACCTCCCTCTCGATACCAAACTTTGGGATGGTGGAAGACTTGCTGGAGCAGTCCCCACAGAACACTTGGCCACAGGCACGACAATGGTGCTGCAAAATGTACGGTGGATGGCTACAGTACTCTCTCCACTGTACAAAAGCATGTAAAACTACAGGTCCTAGTATACCTATTTATTTATCTGTATCTAAAAACTGTTCCTGAGAGCTTCACAAAGGAAGGCCACAACATGAGTCTCCACATATTTCTACCCTTGCATGTTCTAGTCCTCTCATCTTTTTACCTTAAAAACTCCAGCACTCTATCCTCTATCCTCTATTTCACAGGAAACAAATCTCTCGCACTCAACTGTACCTGTGGTGCCATGCCCATATACAAGGACTTTTTGGCCATTCTTAGCATTTGCCCAAGCCAACTTAAGGTGCTGTGCTTGACATACATCATTCAACTCCAACTTTACTTGACATACCAGATCTATCATATACAACATATGCTTACTTTTACTTTGTTGTCTATATGGTTGTGGCCTCACTTGCAATTTTCGTAACAGAAGCAATTATTTCAAGTACAATTGCTAAGATATGAAACTTTTGATGTAAATAAAGAGAAATTCTGAACCATTTCCATCTTTAAGTCTGAAACAATAGTCTTGTCACACAGTCTAATACAATAGTCTCGTTACACTCACCTTGCGTCTCAACATAGTGAACTGAGTGCGACAGCGGTGACAACACTCCCCATCAGCCCAGTCAGGGGCGCGGTCAGCAGTGAACATAGCATCGCTCTCACTGACAGTAGGAAGGTGATGGCCCTCTGCCTTCAGAATGTTGACAGTGTCCTTGGGGAGGAGAGACAACAAATAAGTTCAAAGAGACACATGTAAATCCCTCTCTGGTTGTGTTAAGGATCTTACTTGGCACTGAAAATTTCTTTTAAGTGTTTTAAGTGATATTATTACTCCCTCTTTCAAAATATATATGAATGTATCTGTGAGCACTGTACAATGAGCATTATTTACCTCAGGGCTTGATGTGCTCCTCCTTGTGTCACTCATTCTCACCCAACTATTTACCCTGACAAAAGTGAAGCCATACACCAGTCCCATCACACCCCACCCTAAGTCTTGCACTCCATTGTCTTCATTGCCCCAGACTCATGTATTGGATGAACACACAAAGGTGTTGCCTGTCTGATATTAAACTCTGAGATTCCTATATATATGATTTCAAAGTCTAGGAGCCTCAAAAATCTTCAAGTTTTCAAGTGCTGACATTATGTAAAATTCAATCACTCTTTCAGGCCAGTGCAATACAAATACAGTACGATAATATCATCAATATTACTGTATAAGAGTATCAAAATATCAGATTTCAATCAGGTATTTCTGACTTATAATGCATACAATATTTTCAATTCACAACTGACTTTCTCAATGTAATCCTATTGTGTGTGTGTGTGTGTGTGTGTGTGTGTGTGTGTGTGTGTGTGTGTGTGTGTGTGTGTGTGTGTGTGTGTGTGTGTGTGTGTGTGTGTGTGTGTGTGTGTGTGTGTGTGTTCAAAAATTTTCAATCCATATAGCATTCTATCTGCTTGGCTTTGTTTCTATAGAAAAAAACTGAACTAGATATACATCTCTCTCTCTCTCTCTCCCTCTCACCTGGACGGCCCTGTATTTGGGCTCATTGCGGAAGGCATACACCCAAGTGGACAGGAGCAGCAGAATCTTCTTGCGCACCTCATCATTGGGGTTGCTGCGCAGGACATCGTGTATCTGTTCCATCACACCCCGACATGCCACCTGCTCATGCACTGCCTGCCCACAGTTTTTCACAACTGATTCAAACACCTGCAGCGCCAACAGCACCACATTAGGGTTGCTGTCCTTGAGACGACTCACCAGAGACTGTACAGCTGCCTTGGGACTGAGGGAAGAAAGCAGATGGAAGGTATAGTGAATGAAAAGTTATAAATGTTATTTATAACAAGGTGGAAATACAGAAATAAGATTATTTCTTTCTATCTTACTCTTGGGAGAGACCATTAGAAAAGCCTCCACTTAGTACTGTCCACCAAGTTCACCTCTGCCTACTCCTCTCAAGTCTTCCACCCTTTTCCTCCCAAATATACAAGACTGTGCTCATAGTCACATTCAGTTCACCAACCTTTAACTCATCATTCTCTCAAGAAAACCAAATTACTTGAATATAATAAAGATACCTTGACTTACAAATGCCCTAACATACAAGTTTTTTTTTTAAGATATGAGCTGCTGCTTGGTCAATTTTTTTTTTGCTTTGAGTTGCAAGTCAAAATCAAAGATATGAGGGAGCTTCAGATATGCTGCCACTAGTTGGCACAGCAAGCACCACCCAGCATTCCTCATCTCACTCGTTCACTTCACGTTTTATAAAATATTTGTTATTTATAAATACATTTTTCTTACAGTAAACCCTCAATATAATGAACACATATTGGGAGAGGAGAGAGAGATGAGTGAACTTGACAATGGCCAATGACACAACACTCTCTTTCTCTCTTAGATAAGTTAACACACACACACACACACACACACACACACACAGAGAGAGACAGAGAGAGAGAGAGAGAGAGAGAGAGAGAGAGAGAGAGAGAGAGAGAGAGAGAGAGAGAGAGAGAGAGAGAGAGAGAGAGAGAGAGAGAGAGAGAGAGAGAGAGAGAGAGAGAGAGAGAGAGAGAGAGAGAGAGAGAGAGAGAGAGAGAGAGAGAGAGAGAGCAGTGCATCATCAGCCAATGTCAAGGTTACTCACTGACTGTCCCACAGCCAGAATTCATCTCTAAAACATGTGGCCGACTATGTGTCAACCGACTCTCTTGCATTTTAAGACCTAGGATGTTTGTAAAATAAAGCAAGTATTCAATAATTCTGAAATATGCTGTAATTTTTAAACAGTTTCATAAAATAAAATGCGAGTTTGATAGCCTTAAAAGGGTCATTATACCTGAAATTTGGTAAACAGAGGTTCATTACACCAACAGTTTACTGTATTCAAAAACATAACAAAAAAATAGGGCTTTTCTTTGGGGGGGTTGGAAAGGATTAATGCCATTTCAATTAATTTCAATGGGGAAAATTTATTTGACACATGAGCAAATTGAGTTATGAGCTCTGTAATGGAACAAATAAACTCATAAGTCAAGATACCACTGTATTTTATTCCTTTAATCTACTGATGTATATAAAATAAATAAGACAAAGACACACTGAACATCACGACTCACTTGACATCTCCCTGACGTATGAGGTCCACAATGTGCAAGGTGGTGTCCCAGTCAATGTCCAAACAGCAGTGGGCTGTGTGGCCTTCTCTGAGGGAAAAATTAGGAGCAGTTGTATCTAATGTAGCCATATTACTAAATGAGAAGTCAGGCACAGTATGCAGAATAGCTGATGGTGTATGGCTGAGAGGGCCAGAGGTGACCTGTGCTAAACAGCAGCCCATGAAGCACAAAAACCATTACCAATAACATTCACAATAATGTATAAGAACTGAGAACAAGCTTGTGTTATAACTGCAATCTCCACCGTGTTGTAATGGTTATGCAAACCAAATAATGGTGTGCTCTTGGAAAAAAAGAGCAATGGAGAAAAATTGCAAATTACATTGCTGTCCACAGACCACACCGGTTTATGTCATTGTGTTTACTAATGATGCCTGCTCTGTAATTTTTATGACATACCAATACCAAATTATTTTTGGCACCAGTAAATATCAACAATATGTGTAACCATTTGTTCAAGAATGTATCAGAATCCATGAAAATATTTATACAGGAGGAAAGTCACATATTCACAGAAATGAAAGATGAAGTCATCCTAAGTCAAAAATATTCTATGACAACTGGCTGCAAATGGGGCTGGCCTGCAATGTCTAGCTGATCTCTGATGCCATATGTAGTTAATTTTGTTTTAAGCTATTATTTGGTCCAATGATACACTGTGTTCTTGAATTTTATTTTATCTTTAAGAAAATCTTGATGTGTAATCAAGTAACATCCTCAAGATGGCAACACCCACCACTACTGTCCTCCCTCCCTCCCCATCATCAATTCTTAGCACATTCATATCTAAATGTTCCTGTAACTTCTAAACCATGATGTTAAGAGCATTGACCATAGCATATTTCCATCTCTGAGAATATGTCTTTCTTCACAGGGCACAGCATACAATTTCCTCTTTGAGTACATTTGTTAAAAAAAGATCCACCTGTGGACACAAAATGAAGGCAGAAAACTTCCTGCCTTCTTCTTGCAGAAGACCAAGTAAATAAGCTCTGTTTACAGATATTTACAATAACAATAATTATACATGCCATGAAATGTAATACTAAAGGGGCACCTTGATGCATGTTGACTTTAAAGTAAGGCTAACCTTACAACCTGTTTCCCTTCACTGCTACAAAATACCAGAGAGATTTGATATCAATGCCATTGTAAGACATAAAGTTACAATGGTCTTGTGGTGGCTAAGTGAGAGCAGCACAAGCAAACAGCTTAGTGAACCACTAAAACAAATATATCAAAACTAATATTGCACAAACTTATTAAAGCATTCTATTTCATGTTGGTTACTTCTCATCAATCTCTATAATTCAAGAAGCCTTCACCGTGATTGCTACATGGTGCACTGAGCCATGATGCACCATAGAAGCAGATATGAGTGTTCCCTCATTAACTACTGGTCACGGCCTAACCACGAGGAAAAAAAAAAAAAAAAAGGAGAAACAAAGACCATAGGGGCCACTACAACCTATTCTTGAAATTACAAATGAAACAAATAAGTCTGCACAGCCTGTCACACAGGGCTGAGGCCACCGCTGTACATAGCATGGTAACAAATGCATCAGTAACCCACAAGGATCAGCTGCAAGGAAGCCATCTAAGTCATATCTATACCTGGATCATTATTTTCCTTCCAAAACCACCACAGAAGACACACTCACCTAGGAGCAGGTTGATATCCGACGACATGTTCCCTGTTGGTGATGGAGAAGAGGGAAGGAAGTGGGACAAAGTGGGCTGGGCGAGTATTGGTATTTGTCAACACAGCTGCTGCTCGCTTCGCTATGGTCGTTCCTTCTCCAGGGACGGTCCATCTCTTTCTCTTACTCAGTTAAATATTTCATAATGTAATATATTTAAAGCAGCAACAAATAAACATCGTTAATTTGTATCTTGTTTTGAAGTCATCTGAATATTGATGTTATTCTACAAACTTATTTTGCATATTATTCTCCTGACGAGAGTAGACAGTCCATCATTGTCTCCTCCTGTCACGAGATTTTTAGTCACTAACGTTTACACTTTATTGATGTACCTATTAATTTTATCTTTTCATCTTTAATCATTCAACTTTTCATTTTTATATTTCACTGGACACAATTTGGATCACTAGTAATGCCTAGGCACCGGTTTATAAAATTATTGTAATTATCATTTATATCCTTCGTTTTCTATGACAACCTTCATGTGTATGTTTTTCTTTTACAAGTTAGACTATTATAGTTTATTGTTACGTAATTTCTTATGAGATATCTTACTGTACCGAAAAAAAAAATAGTTTCCTATTAGAAGTTGCTTCCACAGTGTTCTCCCACCCTCTATTGGAATGGTCATAAAGTAGTTTGGTGACTATTATGGTCTTTAGGGGACTTGTTTATTTATTTATTTGTTCATTTATTTATTACTTGTTTTATTATATTTTATTTGTCCATTATTTTGTTTTATTATTTAGATAGTAAGTGCAATACCGCCTTTCACGGATAAACTCTCTGGGTACTTCGGCGACTACAATACCCTTTGGCAGCAATGGATAATTGGCGAGGCTGTTTGTGAATGGTACTAAGTCATTAACTATGATCTGTAATTACAAGAGATGCAGCTCGCACATATTGGGTCTTGTGATGTCCACTTAAGGAACGTACTAATCAGAAGATGCTTACGTACTAGTGTATAGTGTCAGTGGAGTGGTTGTATTCTGAAATACTTCACCCCCACTGCATACTCTTAAAAGGCTCAAGTTGAAGATAATCAGGTTTTTTATTTTCTTCTTTTTTTTTATGGTTTTATTGACATATTAACACGATTTCTACATTATCAGTAAGCCAAATTATCTTGAGAACCCGGCTAATTATCTCTGTGGCCTTTGTAAGTACTAATCGTGATGAGAGAGCAAAGTATTTCTGAATACGGGCTTGAATTGCAAAAACGAACCCTATGCAGTTCATGTCCCACGTTTCTCAGTGATTGATGCACCCTTGTGAAAGATCCAGGTGTTCCTTTGATAATGTGTTATCAAACGAGGCGTGATGCTCGGGAACTGAGGCGTGTGCACTGAGGGACATGTGGTAAGGATAGAGGAGTGATAACAAGGGTGATAGGAATACTGCTCAAGTGGTTATGCGCATCATAGCTGAGCCGCGTGGTGATGACTATCAGTAGTCACCTCACTCTTTTATCTGCTGTCTGAATTCTCGCATGATGCAGAACAAGGTGGGTCTGGAGGCTGTGGGAACATGTGATTTTGAAAATAAAAAGAAAGAAGGAGACGAAGAAGACGAAATGAGTTAGTCGGTGCTAGGATTAGAAAGAAAAAAAAATAGCTAGTTGTTACTTTCTCTATTGTAGATACACACACACACACACACACACACACACACACTTGTGACCGATACCATCCTTTATCTCTTTTTTTTTTTTTTGTGTCTGTGTGTCCTTTCGAAATGAAGAGAAAGGAGGAGGAAGATAAGGAGAAGGTGAGATGATAGGCACTGATAGCCTGCACAAACTCCTCGTCTCTCTCTCTCTCTCTCTCTCTCTCTCTCTCTCTCTCTCTCTCTCTCTCTCTCTGAAGTTAGAAGTGCATAAAATCTGACGAACACTCAATGAAGCCTAATAAACGAGTTAGCTCCACTCTCTTCGTAAGCTATCCAAACGAAACGCTCCTCTTATTTGTTCGGGAGCTTACCAACATAGGAATAATTTTGGTTGGATGGCTGACGAAAAAAAAAAAAAATAAATGTAATTGGCCCTATTGCCTTAACAGTTCCAATTTTTAATACCCTCTCAAACGAAAAGCAGCGGCCAGAGTTGATTGCAGATCCTGATCACGGCTGAAGTACTTTTGTTGGTTAGCTAGGAAGCGAAAAAAGGTTGACTGTGGAACTGGTCCAATGGCATAGATCGATATTTTTGTGAAGGCTGGGATGAAATTTGATTAAAGCTTCACCGTGCCATCCTCCCTTACCATCCCAGTGGAGGAAGTGTCAAACCCTCGAAATCTTTATGCATCCCCAGAAATCTCGTGGATAGAGCATGCAAAGAGAGGCACCACCACTGTGAGTAAAGCAGGAAGTGTAAATAAAGGTGTTAAACTGGGGAGTGGGAGAACACGAGCAGGAGGAGGAGGAGGAGGAGGAGGAGGAGGGAGTGGAGGAAAAAAAGGAGGAAGAGGATGTCTGTTGAAGTTCAGCTGAGAGGGCATGACCACCTTTATGAACCACTTGTGTAACTCTCTCTCTCTCTCTCTCTCTCTCTCTCTCTCTCTCTCTCTCTCTCTCTCTCTCTCTCTCTCTCTCTCTCTCTCTCTCTCTCTCTCTCTCTCTCTTCTGCGTCTTAATTCCGCCTGTCTGCCTCTCTCAGCCCGTGACCTTCACTTCAACTTCCTCCCATTCCCTACCCTTGGTTCAGAAGTACAAGGTTTGGGTGGGAACCGGGTGTTGTAATATGTCTTTCGAATACTTCTCACTTTTACTTTCATTAATTATCTGATTTATTTATTTTTCTTCGTTGTATTACTCGACTTATGTTATGCTGTTTATTTTTTTTATTTATTTATTTATTTATTTTTTTTTTATGTAGGAAGAACACTGGCCAAGGGCAACAAAAATCTAATAAAAAAATGCCCACTGAAATGCCAGTTCCATAAAAGGGTCAAAGCAGTGGTCAAAAATTGATGAATAAGTGTCTTGAAACCTCCCTCTTGAAGGAATTCAAGTCATAGGAAGGTGGAAATACAGAAGCAGGATGGTAGTTCCAGAGTTTACCAGAGAAAGGGATGAATGATTGAGAATACTGGTTAACTCTTGCGTTAGAGAGGTGGACAGAATAGGGGTGAGAGAAAGAAGAAAGTCTTGTGTAGCGAGGCCGCGGGAGGAGGGGAGGCGTGCAGTTAGCAAGATCAGAAGAGCAGTTAGCATGAAAATAGCGGTAGAAGTATTCTACTATTCTGTCTCTATTTTCATGTACTGACTTGCCATCCATAATGTTTCGTCTTCTTAATTCAATGTTGTTCCTTTTTTTCCTCCAAATTCTGTTTTGTTTTGTTCCCTTATTTCCTCTGCCCTGGCCCCTCCTGTTTCTCACGCAAACCTCGTCACGCTCGCTCACCTCAGTCTGCCATGTGTAATAACTGTGTATGCTTGGACAAGAACCAAGCTGTTGTGATCCCTGTCGATTACGAAAAAAAAAAAAAGTTTGGAAAATGCTAAGGAAAAATTAACGTTCCGTATTCTCCATCTCCTCTTTCTCCCTCTTCTCTCTGATATCTTTATACACAATCTTTAGAGTCTATATAGATGTTGTCTGTATAGAAAGGGAGGTGAGTTGCTGACGGTCAATCACTTGCTGCCGGATCATTACAAGAGTTATAGGTGGGTTGTTATCGACACCCCGGACCACTTTCATAACAAGAGCCAGTATTTTGAAACATTTACAACTCTCACAGAAAGACTTCCAAAAGCTACATAAATATTTAGAAGGGTTTTCGTTGATATTTTTTTCCTGACTGATGACGCAGAATCCTTGATAAACAAGTGAAGTCGATCACAACTTTCACGAGAGTCTGTTCCAAGCAACCGAATTAAGACACAAAAAGTTAGAGAATCTTTAAAACTTTTTGTATAGCATGGGAGGAACTCACGTTCCTCTGCGGGCGGGTTGAAGTTTTGGCTGAAATTCTGAGATAGAAAACAAAAGCGGGTTCAAAGCTGATTGTAAGATGAGGATCGAGAATGGCGAGGGATTCAATAGACGCATAGAGCAGAAACTAAAGAGATGAGCTTAAGACGATAGATGAAGTGTGGCTAGGGCATGAGTGAGGGTGTGAGTATTTCCTCAATTTTCATGCCAGTTTTTACAAATGACATTCAAGTGTTGATATCAGGCGCGTATCTTGCATTCTTAAAAAAAAATAGATGAATGAAATGATATTGCTTTAACAGTTGACTTAAGAGGTTGTCCTTGGCAGATAGGAGGGAGGCAATGGTACCGCTACCTGGGGGATGGCATCTTGAATAAACAGATAAAAATAATGCTGAAGTATCATGATTTTTTTTTTTTTATGCAGGAGGGACACCGGTGAAGGGAAAAAAAAAAAAAAAAAAGCCCACTGAGTTGCCGGTCCCTAAATAGGGTCCGAAGCAGTAGTCAAAAATTGAAGCATAAGTGTCTTGAAAACTCCCTCTTGAAAGAGTTCAAGTCATACGAAGGTGGAAATACAGAAGCAAGCAGGGAGATCTAGAGTTTACCAGAGAAAGGGATGAATGACTGAGAATATTGGTTGACTCTTGCTTTAAAGAAGAGGAGA
>NC_087180.1:7774114-7829114 GCF_035594125.1 Scylla paramamosain
CCCGAAATTAATGTTGTTTTTCAGTCTTCATGTCTGTCTGTTTGTTTGCTTGTTTGCTTGAAATTGAGTCTGTCTCTTTGCTTGTCTGGCTGTCTTTCCTAATGTCATGTCTATCGTTTTTTTTTTTTTTTATGTAAGAGGGACATTGGCCAAGGACAACAGAAAGAGAGAGAGAGAGAGAAAAAAAAAAAGGCCCACTGAGGTGTCAGTACTAAAAGTGAGGTCAAAAAGGATTATCAATAATTGCAGGATAGGTGTCTGAAAATTTGAAATATTTCAAGTCATAGGAAGAAAAAAAAAAAAAAAAATGCAGTAGCAGGCAGCGAGTTCCATAGTTTACCAGAAGAAGGATGAATGATTGAGAATACTGGTTAACTCTTGCATTAGAGAGGTGAACAGAGTAAGGGTGAAAGAAAGTATAGAAAGTCATGTCCAGCGAGGCCGCGGGATGAGGGGAGGCATGCAGTTAGTAAGATCAGAAGAGCAGTTAACGTGAAAATAATAGTAGAAGATAGTAAGAAAGATCATTGCGGCGATAAGACAGAGAATTAAAAAAGTCAGAGTCAGTTGGACGAGAGGAGTTAATAAGACGAAACGCTATCTGTGTGCTCTCTTGTCTGACCGTTTTTTACTCCCTACCGTTCTCCCCCCACCTCCTCTCTCTCTCTCTCTCTCTCTCTCTCTCTCTCTCTCTCTCTCTCTCTCTCTCTCTCTCTCTCTCTCAGATAACCACCTTAACGCGCAAAGTGGCCGTTTGGTCTTCAAGTAGCCTTTAGTAACGCTTAACTGCCTCATTGCCAGTGCTTCTGTGCGGGGGTGGCAGGTGGGGGAGCAAGGGGAGGAAAGAGAGGAGTAAGGGAGGGGGTGGGGGCCAGCGGGAGGTGGGTTGTTGGCAGGGAAGTGGGGGAATGAGCGAACTACCGTGGCCTTCTTATTTACTGGTAAACGCTGGCTATAACTGGAACTGATGCTGGTGTGGTGCATTCGTGTATGTGGGCATGTTAGATGTGTGTGTGTGTGTGTGTGTGTGTGTGTGTGTGTGTGTAGGTAGGTAAAAGCAACAACAACAACAACAACAACAACAACAACTACTACTACTACTACTACTATTACTACTACTACTACTACTACAACAACACCACCACCACCACCAACAACAACAACAATAACAACAACAACAACAACAACAATTACTACTACTACTACTACTACTACTACTACTATTACTACTACTACAATGGTGATGATGATGATTATAATGATGATGATGATGATGATGGTGATAATGATAATAATAATAATAATAATAATAATAATAATAATAACAAAGGTAATGATAACAACAATATACGTGTATTTAATAAATCAATGATGCAGGTATGTGTGTATGTAAATATGAATAAAAAAGGGCCATTATTATTTTTAATATATATCAATGACTTGGATAGTGGAATTAGTAGCGATGTTAGTAAATTTGCGGATGACACAAAGATAGGTAGATTAATTAGGTCAGAAGCGGATGCCATCGCTTTGCAGACAGACTTAGATAGAATGAATGAATGGACGGATAGATGGCAAATGCAATTTAATATCAATAAATGCAAAGTGCTTAGCGTAGGTAGAGGAAACCCACACAATAGGTACACATTAAACACCCAAACTCTGGTAGGTACAGGGTACGAGAAAGATTTAGGAGTTTTAGTTAGCTCTGAACTCCGTCTAGGGAAACAATGCATAGAAGCCAGAAACAAGGCAAATAGGGTACTAGGATTCATTTTTAGGAGTGTTAAAAGTAGAAGGCCGGAAGTAATATTAAAGTTATACTTGGCGCTGGTCAGACCTCATCTAGACTACGCTGTGCAGTTCTGGTCCCCACATTACAGGAAAGATATAGGTCTATTAGAATCAGTACAGAGGAGAATGACTAAAAGGATACAGGGGATGAGGAGTATTCCTTACGAAGCGAGGTTGAAGCGGTTAAATTTACATTCTCTAGAGAGACGTAGGTTAAGAGGGGACCTGATAGAAGTCTTTAAGTGGTATAAGGGTTATAACAAGGGAGATGTAAGCAAAATTCTTAGGATCAGCAACCAGTGTAGAACAAGAAATAACGGGTTCAAGCTTGAAAAATTTAGGTTTAGGAAGGAGATAGGAAAAAATTGGTTCTCGAATAGAGTGGAAGATGAGTGGAACGGACTCAGTAATCATGTAGTTAGTGCTAGGACACTAGAGAGCTTTAAGAGAAGATTAGACAAGTTTATGGATGGGGATAACAGATGGAAATAGGTAGGAGTGTTTCATACAGGGACTGCCACGTGTAAGCCTGGTCGCTTCTTGCAGCTTCCCTTATTTCTTATGTTCTTATGTTCTTATGAATGTTTATATGAGCATCGAAACTTTATATAAATTAATTCGCCTTTATTTCCTGTAAACTTTTGTTTTGAGCCAGTAACCGCAAGTATATAGAGAAATGAAAGAACCAAGATTACATTCTCCATTACTTTTTTTTTTTTTTATCTTAAGATTTTATACAATTTTACTACAAACATTTTCTTTCCCAATACTGGTTTATCATTCCTTTCTGGTTCCTGTTCGCGTTCCTTTCATATTGAGGAGAGCCAGTCGTCTGCCACTTGTCGCACTGTGGACCATACTCTGAAACACTTCTGTCCACACCTCAGCTACTTTCAAAAGGCTCTAGCTGAAATTATACGTTTTTTTTTTAGGGTGCTTTTTACGGTTCCAGTGACATATTAACGAGATTTCCACATTACTGGGAAGAAAAACACTCTTGATGACTTGTCTAATCACCTCTGTGGGCTTTTAAAAGAGTGGTGGTGGGGAGGGCAAAACGTTTCTCAATATGGGACGGGGATCAAATGCACGAATGTCTCGCTTCTTAGCCTCCCTTCACACGAGCGGTTTGTCAAGATGCCTTGTCTGTACATATATACACAACAAAATAGTTACTCGATCTTCATGGACCTTACATACATGCACGAATATAAACTTCAGACTTTGGGCATCTCCTTCTTCGCGGCATACTTCTGTGAAAGCACCTCATTAAGATACATAACGTAAATCTGTCTGTTATACTTACTGAACATTGCCTTACCATGGGGTGGACTTTATTACGCCTTATCAGTCACCCTTAAAACAATCTCCTTGAGCTGAGTAGTCTAATGCGCGGCTGTCTGGGTCCCATCTCCACCCTGCCCAACAGCGAAGAAATAATGAGGACGTGGGTAGGGTTATTTTGCATATTTTGTTGGCAGTAAACAAACGCATCCGCATACTTTGCTCATATCAGGTTTTGGCCTTCCTCTCTCTCTCTCTCTCTCCTGTTTGTTTTTATTTATATACTGTCTGACACGTGTAGACTTTTTTCCTGCTTTATTTGTTTGTTTGCTTTGTTCTTTCTTTCTTTCTTTCTTTCTTTGTTATTTGTTATTCAGTAAATTAATTAGTTTGCTTAATTCTTGCTTTATTTTTTTACAAGTCTCTTTACTTCTCCCGACCCAACAACAACAACAACAACAACAACAACAACAACAACAACAACAACAACAACGCCAACAACAACAACAACAACAATAAGCTGGAGATGGAGGTGAAAAGAGACAGGTGTTATGGGGCAAGTTTATTTTCCGTTAACAAACTCGCTCCATAACACCTGTGAACAACAACAACAACACCAACAACAACAACAATAATACTTACCCTCCTCCCTACACACACACACACACACACACACACACACACACACACACACACACACACACCACTTACAACGAAAGTGTCAGGGTAGCCCTAAATACGTAGAGGCAGGCCTGTCCATCCCGCGAAGTACTCATCTATGAGGCAACATACCACCCAGAAGATATGGTGCATTTCCTCTTCCTGCATCGTGGTATACATTTGTGCTTTCTTTTTCTGGGCGGGAGTAGGCACACACACACACACACACACACACACACACACACACACACACACACACACACTTTCTCTTTCTCTCTCTCTCACTCTCTCTCTCTCTCTCTCTCTCTCTCTCTCTCTCTCTAGGTGTCTTCACGGTTACAAAAGTCATGTACAAATCTTCAGTTTTCTTGTGTATTTACTTCTTGGGAATAACAAGTCGTGTTTTTCTCTCGCAAGCCTCAGGTCAGGTCTCCTTCACATGAATAAAAGAAGCGCTCGTTTCCGTGATGGCGGCTGCTCCACACACGCAGAGGCCAGTGATCACGAGGGAGAATCAAGCACGGCGCAAAATAAAGGAGGCAACGCAATGACTCTGTTTCCTCGCCTGCAGAAGCGGTGCCGGCACGGGTGGCTCTCGCGCTGCTCACCTCCGCCGGGGTGGTGGTGCTGTACATCCTCAGGATCAACTTGTCTGTCGCCATCGTTGCCATGGTGAAGCCAGTGCATTCACGGGGTGCCTTCAATGCGACCAGAGGAGCTGTCCCTAAGGCCTACTGTTCCTCCTTCACCGGTGCCTCCAATGTGCGTTGCAACTACATGACCTTCACCTCAAAACTTCATATGAATTATAATTTTCACTCTTCCCTCACTGAATATAGGATGAATATTGCTTGCATGCTCTAAGGGAGTGTACAAGTGTTCTTATCATTTCAGATGAACGCAACGGCTTACGAAGACTACGAGGAGTTTGGGAATCTTGCCTTTAATGCGACGGAACAAGACGATTGGGACGTGAGCGAGGATTCAGATAAGGTGCATGACGCCTGGTGATGTGATGCAACTTTGCTGATTAAGAGACCTCTTCTTCTCTCTCTCTCTCTCTCTCTCTCTCTGGTTTTGGTTGCATTTGTATCGTAACTGAGTGCTATAGGGAAGAAAAATCATGTTACTATATAAATTAGGTAGATATTCATTACTTATTTTTTAATTTTCAGGATGTGAGAATGCTAAATCACACACAGACACACACACACACACACACACACACACACACACACACACACACACACACACACACACACACACACACACACACATACACATATACACACACCATCTCAAATGGCACGAAATTAACAATAAATACAAACCCAACCGGTTTTCAACTCCAGCTCACTTTATGTACACAGACAATTCAGTTTTGGATATTTATTGTTTTTTTTTCCCTCCAGCTTGCGCTCACCAGCACACAGAAAGGGATGGTACTTGGTGCCTTCTTCTACGGCTACTTCGCTACAAATGTGAGAGACGTCTTATATTCACATTCCTAAGCATTTTATTATCTGGAGAACCTTGTCATGAGGAATCCAGTAGTTTTTATTTAGAAATTGATTGTTCCTTATAGAGTGTGAGCGGAAAGGAGAGATTTATTTGATAATATGACCAGCAGTATTGTGTTAGATTCCTCTCTTTAGAATTCTCGTTTCTTTTCTTTTCGTCAACGTAATTTTTTTTTGTTTGATTCTCCTTCCCACTCTCACTTTCTTCGTTTTTTTTTTTTTTTTATCCTATTGCTCTTTTCCTTATTCGAAAACCTAGTCATTGTCATAATCTATTTGTATTTTAGTATTGCTACCACCACCACCCCACTACTACTACTACTACTACTACTACTACTACTACTACTACTACTACTACTACTACTGGTACTACTACTACTACTACTGCTACTACTACTACTACTACTATTGTTATTATCATTATTATTGTTATTATTATTATTATTTCTACCATTATTTCCATAACAGTCCCTTGTAATTTGCTCTGTTTTCATTTCTTCAAATTCACCAGATTCCCGGCGGGCGTCTGGCGGAGGAGTACGGCACGAAGAGAGTGTTTGGGGGATCCATTCTTATTTCCGCCTTGCTCACACTGCTCATCCCCGTGGCTGCGAGGGTGCACTACATCCTCTTCATCCTGCTCAGAGTCGCCATCGGTCTAGTCAATGTAAATAAGCCGCTTTGTGACTCTCAGTTGGCGAGTGGACCTGCATTTGTTAAGGTTTTCTTTGATACATTTGAGTTTAAGGGTTTCTGAGGAGAGAGAGAGAGAGAGAGAGAGAGAGAGAGAGAGAGAGAGAGAGAGAGAGAGAGAGTGAGTGTGATGTTATGTCTCTCCCTAGGGCGTCGTGTATCCAGCAATGAATGTGATGGTTGCCCGCTGGATTCCTCCCCTTGAGAGACCCCGCTTTATGTCCTTCACCTATATGTGTAAGTCTGCTGCTGCTACTACTACTACTACTACTACTACTACTACTGCTGCTACTACTACTACTGCTGCTACTACTACTACTACTACTACTACTACTACTACTACTACGACTACTACTACTACTACTACTACTACTACTACTACTACTACTACTACTACTACTACTACTACTACTACGACTACTACTACTACTACTACTACTACTACTACTACTACCATCACTATCATCACCTCTACCACCGCCACGACCACCACCATTACCACTACTACTACTACTACTACTACTATTACTACTATTAACACCACCATCACCACCACCACCATCACCACTACTACCACCACTCCTACTACTACTATACTGTGCAAGAGATCCTAATTCTTGCACATGCACTGGAGTGGCCATGCATTGTCTTATCCTTACTTCACACCGTCTTGAGTGCTGCCTAAAGAGTTACTCACTTCTCTTAGTCACCCACTCCCTCGATAGCACCTCCCTGGGCTGCAATAAGCGACGTACAGCCTTTATAGCGAGGTTTACCGCCGTGTAAGTACCTTCATCACAACAGCTATTAAGTGATTAGCGATCGAAACTATCCTATTAGCACATGCTGTTATGGCGGTCCAGATTCCTTCATGAAGCTTAAAATTGTGAGGTCCAAGGCTACATGACCCTCCAGTAATCTTGCACATTATCAACCTAGTGCTTTATGGTGTGCTGTTTATGTTTATGCGTGAGGGAGATCGATCATAGGGGAAAAAGGAAAGAAAAGTTTATACATTACCAATCTATATATAGGAAGGTGTTCTATTTTCTTTTTTTTCTTTTTTTCTTGTGTGAGAGAGGTTGAGCGAGGGTAGAAAAAATGGAAGAAAAAATTTGCTGATTTGCCGTTCCCCCTTCTCCCCTAGCCTTAAAAACGATTATCACAGAAGAGAGCTCAAAACAGAGGCAAAGTCAGTGTTAGTTCTGGAAATGTTCCATTAGTAAAGTACTCTGTTGAAACAAAAAAAAAAAAAAAAAAAAAAAACAGACACAAATAGAGTTTCGGACTGTACCTGTGAAAAGGATGAAAGAATGAAGGAAATGGTGAACTCTTGCGTTAGTGAAATGGACAGCATAGGGAGTGAAAGTTGAGGTATACAGATATCTTGTGTTTACCAGTGACAGGAATTACAGTGAAGGTACTGGTGAACTCTTGCGCTAGAAAGATGGACACCATAAAGAAGGAGGGTCGTGAGAGTAGAAGTATATAGAGATTCATTCCTATATTTCCTCACAGCAAATTCCTTGGGCACCATCTTGACATTGCCCCTGTGCGCCGTGATCGCCGACACGATGGGGTGGCCCGCCGTCTTCTACATTACGGGCGGGGCGTCGCTGGTGTGGGTGGCCGCATGGTTCCTCCTGATGCATGACAACCCAGAGGACCACCCGAGGATCAGCCCCGAGGAGAAGAAATACATCCTGGAGGCCATCAGGGCGGAGCAGAGCCAGGCCAAAGTAACGAGAGAGAGAGAGAGAGAGAGAGAGAGAGAGAGAGAGAGAGAGAGAGAGAGAGAGAGAGAGAGAGAGAGAGAGAGAGAGAGAGAGAGAGAGACTTCCCACATATTGCAGCTGTCATGGTGTAATAATTTCATACCGTGAGATATCTGCTTGCTTGCTGTAAAAATAGAACATTCACAGATGAATCATGAAATACCAGAGATGTTTTCGTCCTTTACATGTGACGTGTATTATTATAACAGATAGTGCTTTCAGACGTGTTAGGTAACTACAGAGTCCTCTAGTGACAGATTTTCCAACTATTTATTGCTTCTGAATGAATTGGATGACAGCACTGGGGAAGACTGGCGTATGTGTATTTCTGAGTCACCATGCTTAAAATTCATCAGCAAAATAATTTACGTATAATGAGAGAGAGAGAGAGAGAGAGAGAGAGAGAGAGAGAGAGAGAGAGAGAGAGAGAGAGAGAGAGAGAGAGAGAGAGAGAGAGAGAGCAATTTTGTCTCCGGGTCCCTCATCTCACACATCACATCTCTCCTCAGCGCCTCTTCACCAATGTAGCTCCACGGCCTCATCACCTCACCACCTCACCACCTCACCACCGCCCCTCCCCTCACTCACACCTCCGTCCCCTTCCCCCACAGCCCACCCAGACCCCATGGTGCGCCATTCTGAGCAGCCTTCCACTCTGGGCCATCACCGTTGCTCACACTGGCTGCATGTTCGGCTTCAACCTCCTACTGACGCAGCTTCCCTCCTACATGGACAGCATCCTTGGCTTCTCAATCACCAGCGTGAGTGTGGACCAAAGGGCGACGCGGTGCCAGGAAATATTGGGTCCTTTTATCACTTCCATAATAGAGAAGAAACTTTTGTGTGTCTGGTAGATGTTTATTTCTCTCCCCGTTTTTCTTTCTGTTGCTTTTTTCTTTTGATTTTTACGACTGTATTTTAGGTGATGTGTGTGTGTGTGTGTGTGTGTGTGTGTGTGTGTGTGTGTGTGTGTGTGTGTGTGTGTGTGTGTGTGTGTGTGAGTGTGTGTGTGTGTGTGTGTGTGTGTGTGTGTGTGTGTGTGCGTGACTAGATTTGCGTGCATTATTTTTTTTCTTCTTTTTGCCTTTTCTTCCAGTTTCTTTCTTTTTTTTTTCCATTTGCTTTCCGTGAGGTACGTTATGTGTGCGACTGAATTTCTCTGGTAAGAATCTATATATTCATATATTTTTATTTTTTTTTCATATTGTCAGTTTTCTATACCTTTGATTTATTTACATGGCTCTTGTTGCTGTTTTGGCGTTTCCATTTTGTCAGTCTACATCGGTTTTAATACATTTCTAATACCAATTCTTTTATCAACTGAGTTGTCTTATCACCGTTGTGTTTCTGCTTCGCCTTGTCCCAAAAATGTTCATTCACCATTTTCTCTCTTCATTTTAGATTTAATTTCCCTACGCCATTTGCTGTCTTTTATTCAATTTCTGTTCTCCTTCCCTGATTGAATTTTCTGCTCCATTACTTCTCTCGCCATCCATTGACCTGCTTCCCCACCCCACCCTGGCGCCCGCAGACCGGCCTGCTTTCCTCCCTGCCCTTCCTCTCGCAATTCCTGGTTGGCATCGCCTCGGGGATTCTGGGAGACTGGCTGGTGAGCAGCGGCCGCATCGGCGTGCACACCTCCAGAAGACTCTTCTGCACCGTCTGTGAGTTCCTAAGAGTGCTGTTATTGTTATTATTATTACTGTTATTGTTATCATTATTATTGTTATTATTATTATTATTATTATTATCATTATTATTATTATTATTATTATTATTATTGTTATTATTGTTATAACATAAGAGCACAAGAAATTAAGAGAATCTGCAAGGAGACGTCAAGCCTACGTGTGGCATTTTCTGTGCTAATTATTATTATTATTATTATTATTATTATTATTATTATTATTATTATTATTATTATTATTATCATTATTTTTATTATTATTATTATTATTATTATTATAAGCTTTTTGAATGCCAATAATTATCAGTATTTCCTTAAAGGCCAACCTTCCCTATAACCTTAAAAAGAAGAACAAAATGACACTAGTTTAGAATACCCTTTAGAGCACCGATGAACATTTTCTAAAAGACCAATCTTCTGAATTACTCACGAGATCCTCCCTCCAACAATAAGCCACGAGCAGCAAGTACAGAGTGTCCACAGCAATGTTTCCCCTCCCCAGCTGTGCTCCTGCCGGGGCTCCTCATCGTGCTGGTGGGCTACATGGGTTGCAACACGACCATGTCAGTGGTGGTCTTGTGCCTCAGCTCGGGCTTCGTCGGCGCCATGTGTTCTGGTCAGCTGGCGAACACTCATGACCTGTCCCCGAACTTCTCAGGTAAAGAGGATGTGGGGAGATGGATAGATGGATTAACTATTACGTGCCCAGATAGATGCATAGATGAATAGGTAGATAAACAGGTAGGTATGTAGGTAGATAGATAGCCAGACAAATAGATAGGCAGATAGATAAATTGATTGATTGATAGATAGATAGATAGACAGGTAGATAGATAGATATGTAGATATATAAATAGATAAGTATGTAGGTATGTAAGTATGAAGATAGATAATTTAATAAGATAAATAGATAGATAGATAGATAGATAGATAGATAGATAGATAGATAGATAGATAGATGGATATATATATATATATATATATATATATATATATATATATATATATATATATATATATATATATATATATATATATATATATATATATAGAGAGAGAGAGAGAGAGAGAGAGAGAGAGAGAGAGAGAGAGAGAGAGAGAGAGAGAGAGAGAGAGAGAGAGAGAGAGAGAGAGAGAGAGAGAGCTGATAACATTGTGTCCTCTGTATCCTTTGTGGTTTCTGTAAATTGCGTCTGAGAGGAGTTTCCTTTTCATTTATTTTATAGTGGTAAGAAAGGTTTGCAAGGCTGCGTCTCTCTGTCTGGGCTCAGTCTGGGTACGCGTGTCACATGTGGGGAAGTTGCTGAGACACGAATAATACCGAATAAAACATCCCAGACTGATTTCTTCACGATTTATGAGAGCAGCGGTTCACTTTGAATATTTGAAGGCTGATTTGTGCTAACTAGGATTTTAAGTTGTTAGGGAAGAGTTTGTGAGCTAGGTATGCATTTTTTTTTTTTTCGTATTCTTGGGAGTATTCAATAAGAAGAAAGAAAGGAAGGAAGAAAGGAAGGAAAAAAGAAAGGAGGGAGGGAAAGAAGGAAGAAGAAGAAGAAGAGGAAGAAGAAGAAGAAGAAGAACAACAACAACAACAACAACAACAACAACAACAACAACAACAACAACAACAACAACAACAACAACAACAAAAACAACGACATCAAGAAAAGAAGAAAAACAAAAAAAGAAGAAAAAAGAATAACAAGAAAAAAAAAAAAGAAAACTCAAAACACACTTAATAGTACCTAGTAAAAAAGCTCGAGAATCACTTTAGGTAAAAAAAAAAAAAAAAAAAAAAATACTAATCTAAAACCTTAAATATAGACTTACAACTACGTAACCTTCTCTGCTAAAAGGTACAAGTAAATCTTCCCTCAATCTTACCTGTGCTCCTCCCGTCACGCTGGCACCATTCTTTCCAGGTACCAGCATGGGCATCACCAACACGATCGCCTATGCAGTGTCCATGTGCGTGCCAGTCATCGCCGGTGCCATGACTGCCGACCAGGTAAGTGCCATGGTAATGAGTGCCAGGTTAAGGGATGAGGGATTGTTAGGGTGAGAGAGTTTCAGGGTGACCATGAGGATTAGAAAATGAGAGAATGCCAGAGATAGGGTGACAAAGTGCCAAGTTAAGGGAAGTTAAGAGAGTGCCAAGGTGTGAATGCCAAAGTGAAAAGGTAGGATGAGAAAGTGCCAAGGGGGGACAGTGTTAGGATGAGGCAGTGAACAGGTCAGGGAGTGCCAAAGGGTGAGAATGCCAGGATGAGGAAATGTCAGAGGTTAGGGAATGGCAGGGTAAGGAAGCGTCAGTGTGGGTTAGGGTAAGGAAGTGACGGGATTAGACAGTGCCAGAATGAAGGAAAGCTAGAATTAAACAGTGCCTGAGTTGGGAATGCCAGTGTTAGACAGTGCCTGAGTGGAGATGCCAGGGTTAGACAGTGCCAGGAAGGGGGGTGCCAGGGTTAGACAGTATCAGGGAGTAGAATGGCAAGGTTAAACAGTGGTTGAGAGGGGAATGACAGGGTTTGACAGTGCCTGAGTGGGGAATGCCAGAGTTAGACAGTGCCAAGGTGAGAAAGTACCAAGGTAAAGACAGGGTAAAGATGAGAAGGAACCAGCCCTTTCCCATCTCACCATCTCCCATCTCAGACGCTGGAGGAGTGGAAAGGAGTGTTCTGGCTGACGGGCTCCATCCACACCTTCTGCTGGCTGTTCTTCGTGGTCTTCAGTTCCGTCGAGGTACAGCCCTGGAACTACGGCAAGACTTCCTGCGACGAGGAGAAAGTGACGAACGGAGGCGTGGTAGACGAAAAGAAAGAAGATGGAGAAACGGAGGAGAAATGTCTGATCCCTGTACGAGTAGATAAGCCTGAGATAGTGTAGATAAGGCTTGTGTTCTTATTGCATCAGCCTGAAACATTATATCATCAACACATGCGGAAAAAAAATGATGAGGAGGGTTATTTGCAGTGTATAATGTTAATGTAATCTCATTCATATTCATTACTTAGGTTTTTTTTTTTTCTCTTATTCCATTTCATTATAAGCAAAACCTCGATGACATGCAGGTAATTACACATCTCTCTCTCTCTCTCTCTCTCTCTCTCTCTCTCTCTCTCTCTCTCTCTCTCTCTCTCTCTCTCTCTCTTTCTCTGTGTGTGTGTGTGTATGTGTGTGTGTGTGTGTGTGTGTGTGTGTTCTACAAACATATTTACTTTCATACTGTACTCCTATTTTGTAATTTTTCTTTGTTATCTTTATGTATTGCCTTCAAAATGACTTTTTTTTTTTGTCGCTTATGGTTGTGATTTGAATTGTAAATATGTGAAAGACAGCGTTGTTATTAAAGTAAGACCGATGTGACTTGATGGTGCGTGGCGAGGCCTGCTGAGTGATGATTTGTGAGTTTGGCCGCGGCTGGTCCACGTGGCGGGCGCTGATGCAGGCGAGGTGTGTCAGTTGAGGTGATGAGCGGTCTTCTGCCACTGCCTTTTACTATAATGGTCTTTTGATAACTTTCAGAGCAGTATAAGGGATATTTTGCATGGACATAATTATAGAGAAAAAAGAGAATAAGAGGTTAATTTTGTATACAAGTTACATAACTATTTAACATTAGTACAAATAATAAGTGTCTTCAAAGTTGTAAAGGCTTATGGAGAAAAAAAAAAAAAGAAGAAAATTAGCCGTGAAATGATTAACTTTTTGCTACTCGAAATAATGAGTCGTTTGCTAGTTAACCAAGAAAACCATTTCAGCCATCCAGTTTGTTCGGGCGCTTTACCAACGTGGGGAGCGCTGTGATTGGGTAGCTTACGAAAAAACTGTGAATGTGGCCCATTGTCTAGCAATATTCATTTAATAGCGTGAGCAAAAGCTGAAGTGTCGTCGAATCCTGTTCATACGTTTCAGAAAAAATGTGAAGATCCGGAGACTTACTTGTGTGGTATGGAGGTGTGTGGAGATACTGATGTGCTATTTGTGGGGGCTAACGGAGTCACCTTGTTCACGAGTCTACTCATTATTTATACCTACAGTCTCACTTATTCGTACATCTGCAGCATTTATTTTTTGTCATGACTCCCACGCAGCGTCAGTAATTTATTAAACCAAACCAATATCATAATTTTGGAAACGAGCACATAGGAAATCGAAAAAAAAATAAATAAATAAAAGAGTAATCAGACTTGCTTTGACCAGTGAAATAATTTCAATGTAAAATTTTGTCACGTCACTCTTACATATCATACAAAAAGGTGATTAAAAAGCAAATAACAATCACTCACCTCTGTAATGTCACCAAACTGAAAAAACAAAACAAAAAAACAAAACAGAGCATGAAATTAAAGACAAAACAAACAATAAAGACATAATGACACAAAAGCAGCCCCATCACTCCATCCTACACACTGACATGATTTGGGAATATTCCAATATAGTATTTTTTATTCATAATTATTATTATTTTTCTCTCAGTAATGCAATGAAAGCTGGCGGGGCGTCATTAATCAGTCACACGCCAAGTGGAGTGATTGAAGTGCGCCGGGACAGAGGTAAGCAAGTGCGCCGATATTGAAAGCGTGTGGCCTGCCTGTGTCCCGTTACCGGTGTAAAAAAAAAAAAAATAAATAAATAAAAAAAAAAAAAATAAATAAAGTGATGTATAAGCGGGACAAGCGAGCCGCAGCAGGAGGCACTAAGAGATCCACAACAAGAGCCACACACGAAGCCACAAAGGGAGCCACAAAGGGAGCTACAGAGGGAGCCACAACAAGAGCCACACAGGAAGCCACAAGGGGATCTAGAAAGGGAGCCAAAGAGGGAGCCACAAAGGGAGCCACAAAGGGAGCCACAAAGGGAGCCACAGAGGGAGCCACAGAGGGAGCCACAAAGGGAGCCAAAGAGGGAGCCACAAAGGGAGCCAAAGAGGGAGCCACAAAGGGAGCCAAAGAGGAGCCACAAAAGGGAGCCAGAGCCAAAGAGGACCCACAAAGGGAGTTAAAGAGGGAGCCACAAAGGAAGCCACAGAGAGAGCCACAAAAGGGACCCACAAAGGGAGCCACAGAGGGAGCCACAGAGGGAGCCAGACAGGGATCCACACAGGGAGCCAAAGAGGGAGCCACAAAGGGAGCCACACAGGAAGCTACACAGAAAGCCACGCAGCGAGGTTCATCGGAAAACAAGCCAAAACAAACACCCGTGCTTGTGTACTTATGGATGGCACGGGTGTCGATGTTCCGAGCGGACTGATTAATAGATAGTGAATTGATGTTAGTGGGCTGGTAGATAAAGGGGGATTACGAAGACTAACAGCGTGTACCAGCATCACCATCACCACCAGACTGAGGCCCGTATTTTCAAACGCGTTACTCTCTCATCACGACTATTTTCTAAGGTCACAGAGATAATTAGCCAAGTTATTAAGAGTGTTTCTTCTGTTCATGATACTTAAACCTTGCTAATCTGTCACTAGAACTGTAAGAACATCCTTAAAAATTCGTGTACCGTCAACTAGAGCTTTCTAAAAATCGTTGGGATGCGGCAAAGAAGCGTTTCAGAATATGTTCATAAGGAAGAAGAAAGAACAGTATACAAATGATCCTAACGAGATTGTTTGAGATGAGGTACAGTGCTTAATCTGAAGCAAGGGGCGTTGGATAGTCAAAGCGAAAGACTATCGTGTTGAATCATCTCACAGACACCCAAGTTTCGAAAAGAAAGGAGTATAGGAAGTGTAAGTTCACGGAAGCCATCATAGAAAGGTTATACAGGACAGTGGGCAGGCCATGGAGAGGCAATGCAGGCCACACTATTCCTTGGTGCTCCTCTTCCCTTCCCCATCCACTTCTTTCTATTCTTCCCTTCCGCCGCCACTTTCTACTCTTCCATTTCTTCTCCTGTCATTTCAATTTCTATTTTTATACACCTCGTCTCTTCTTTACCCTTCCGTTTCTTCCCCTTCTCCGCTTTCTCATCTTTCATTCCTCTCCCTCCTCTTCTTTTTACTCTTCCCTTCCTCCTCCTTTTCTTTCTACTCTTCAACTTATTCAGTTTTCCTTTCTACACTTTCCTTCCTTCATCTCCTCCTCTAGTGTCTACTTTTCCTTTTCTTTTCTTCTTCTCATCTCTACTCTTTTCCTCTTCCTCCGTCTTTTTCTCCTCCACCTCCTCCTCTCCTTTCTACTCTTTCCTTGTTTCTCCTTTCCTCCTCTCTCCCGACACTGTTCCTCCTGCTCCCCTTGCTCCTCCTCCTTTAAGCGGCTTATTACTCCTTCCTGCACCTTCTGAAAAAAATAAGCTATTTCTTTTTTGGGTCCGTACGGCTGGTTAGTAAAAATGTTATAAGTACTTGTTAAGCACAAAATTTAATAAGGAAGACCTAGGCAGGAAAATGTTGCCCGTGATGGAAGTTAGTTAAGATCTCCTTTTAGGCCTTCATCACAGGGGGAGAAAAATGTATTTACTGAAAAAAGCGAGAAGGAGCTTACGAAGTATTACTGTCTTTGTGCAGAGGGAAAGACGGAGCATGACAAACACACACGCCGCCCTGGCATCAATAGCGTTGAGCATAAAGGAAAAGGAACACAAAGGGGAAGTCCTGGACAAATATGCCATAGTAAACGTTATTTGTTATAGTTTCCCCCATATATAACCTTCCGTTCGTGGCCCTTGTTTCCTCCAGCGACCCTTTGAAAGTCTCGTCACTCAAGCCTGTCAATACACACACCGAAGACAAGCTCGCGGTCTGCTGATGTATGGTCCGCGCGGGAGTAACGTATGATGAGTGGCCCCGATGCGTCACACTGGATCAGGAAGCGAGGGAAGCAACGCCACTTGTTTGTTACTTCAAGAACGTGTAGAGAGAGAGAGAGAGAGAGAGAGAGAGAGAGAGAGAGAGAGAGAGAGAGAGAGAGAGAGAGAGAGAGAGAGCCTTCCCTTGTGTTCCAAAGTTAGATGCGAGACGAAGAGAGGCTAGGTATATCAAGAAACATTACTGGAAAACAATGCAATTTGCCATCTTCGTCAGGAATAGACACAGACATGGGGGAGAGGATGCAGGAGGATGTTCCCTTGCTCACGAGGCAGACGCGAGCCTTGGGGAACACGGAGCAATGGCCTGGTAATGGGTGTGCCGAGAATTCCTAATAGCATTACGTGGAAACAAAACAAAGGTGAATATTTCGTCTCCTTAAGTACATACCCTCCTCCTCCTCCTCCTCCTCCTCCTCCTTCATCCAGTCTGGCAAAGAAAGGCTCACAATAGTGGAAAATTTACTTTACCCTGTTTTTCTTTTATCTTTCTTTTTCCCATATGACGCAAACAAGCATGAAGACAAAGGAATGAAAAACAAAATCCAAAAATTCGTATTTATTTTGCATTTTTTCCCACTTCACTCAACAATAACTCCTCCTCTTCCTCTTCCTCTTCCTCCTCCTCCTCCTCCTCCTCCTGCTCTTACATCTCTTACTTCTCCAAATACTAACTAACTAACAACAACAACAACAACAACAACAACAAAAACAACAACAACAACAACAACAATAACAACAATAATAATAATAGTAACGATTATTATGATAATAATTTGATTTCTCTCTCTCTCTCTCTCTCTCTCTCTCTCTCTCTCTCTTGGTTGCGAAGCTACAAGCGCTGTTAGCTACGTCGCACGCATAGCTTGATATGTCGCCGAGTCAGTGATTTTTTTGTTTTATCCATACTCGTAGCTCCGTTAACTCATGCGCACTTGAGTACTCTGGAAATCCCCGGGGCCCCTACTCCTACCCCAGTGAATGTGGTAGGGGTAGGTCCGTGACGATGTTCGTCACGGGCCGCGAAGGAGCTGTCATATACTGCAAGTCCTCCACACTCCACAATCACCATGGAACAACTGATAAAAGAAGTACGGAAATATCTGTGCTTATATGACATAACCACGGAGACCTATAAAGATACGACAAGTAAGGACAGCTGCTGGGAGGATATTGCCAAAACCATTCAAAAAGACTGAAAGTAATTTATTTAGTGCTAGAGTTAGCATTAATAGTTCCTGTTCCTCCTTCTCCTCAAAAGCCACTGAGTACTGCCTCCCATAGCTGCAGCCACTGAGTGATGTGACGCTTGTTTGAACACAGAGCTGGGCGGCATCTCTTACAGTGTGGATACTCACGGAGTAAGTATCGCGAGAGTACGTCTGCTGCATCGCTTGCGTAGCGTAGCTTCGCTCTTGGTGTGAACCCGCCTTAATGGCTATTCTTTAACTACACTACACTAACTTAAGTATTAGAGAGGGAGGAAAACAGGGTTAGCTATGTTCATCATCAAAGAAGAAAAAAATGTGATCGAAGATTACTATTGGTTATTAAGAGGGTGTAAATGCTTATTGGTACGGTACTGACTGCTCTTCGGGGACTAAGAAGTCTTTTTTCCAACTTTTTGGTACCTCTGATCAGAGCCCATCGTATATAAAGGATAATGTATAAATAAAATGTATGTATTAAATATAGTGTACGTGGAGGCACGGTGTTGATGTATAGGGAGGGTGCGGTAGCCTTGCGTATCAGTTTCCAGGGATGACACAAAATACAGTTATGCCGCTTGCCCTCGAGGAAAGAAAATATGATGCGTTTTCTTTTCCCGTAATGGCACGTCGACGATGAATTTTGTATCAAGTCAAGCATTGGGGCAGTTTGTTCTGACGTGAAGAAAAATGTGTGAGTCTCTTATTGCGCCGCGGTGGTCATTTTGCACCAAAGTGTTTTGTGAGGTGTGCCTTTGTGCCTGATTGATGTTTTGTCTTGTGTAGACTGTAATGCATTAAATTTCGTCCCCTACATCAGTCTAAATGTCTATCACTCTCTCTCTGTGTGTGTGTGTGTGTGTGTGTGTGTGTGTGTGTGTGTGTGTGTGTGTGTGTGTGTGTGTGTGTGTGTGTGTGTGTGTGTGTGTGTGTGTTCGTCTGCCTTTGTCTTTCTGTTTCTCTTTCTATCTGTTCGTCCGTCCGTTTGTCTGTCTGTCTGTCTGTGTATCTGTCTGTCTGCTCCCCCCCCCTTCTCTCTCTGTAATACACGCTTCACAAAACTCCCCAGTGTTTGAGTCAAGTGGAGCACCAGGCTTGAACGAGGCAGCGTGATGACCACCTTTGATCACACCAGCACATTATTATTATGAAGTGGATTCGAGGAGGGCTGTGAAGGGCTCATCGCTCATAGAGGATATACAGTTGAAAAAAATATGGGCAATATATCCCACCCACCATGAAGTAAATGGGAGAGAAGTAAAATATATAGTGTACATATGGCAGTGGTGGGAAGCTGGTGGTGTTCGACAATGGTGACAAAGTGGTACGATGGAGATGCTGCTTCTGGGAAATGCTGGCTTTGAAATGTGAGTTTGCTACATCATGATGCTTGGATGCAGACTCGTCAAGCAGGTTTTTCTTATGCATATGATGTGTTTTATTTCAATTCATCGCTGCTATGACGGCCTTTCTTGCTTTGACGCCGCAAAAATGACGAACTACTCGACATCATGAGATTGCTTTCAATCTCGCATCACTTAGTAAGGCACTAGTATGTTTTTATTCGTGTACTTATTAGCGTGCCATGAACGTTTAGGTGAAGTGTAGCAATAAGAATGTAGTGAAGCTGGACGCCGCAGCCAAACACGTTGGGTCTGCATGGCTGAATGTGTCACTTAGGACGCAGGGTATTTGGATTTCATTAGAAACAAAACATAACGTCAACATGGTTATCATTTCCATGACTTACCACGTGTAGCACATTGTAGTACACGTCAAGGCTTCACAGAGGAGCCAAGGCGCTGGCCGGGAACCAACAGCGAGAAACCTTCCCGTGACGTCATCAGTCGGGTAAACAAATTCGAGAAGTTATGGAAGACGACGTTTTCCAGATCAGATAAATTCTCATTACGGTCCCTGCGGCGGATCCCGGGCGTGGCGGAGAGGGCAAGACAGAACGCCGCGGCCCCCAGACGACCAGATGAGGCGGGTAACTTCTCGCTGTAATGTGCTTTAGTGTGCTTTATATGTATTCCCCCAAAGCTAGGGTTAACTTGGGCAGGAGGCTTACGCTAACTCATCTTATGTCTCCCGAAGTGCTTGTGTAAGTGGTTCGAACTTTGCTACCAATTTATTTAATGTGTCTTCCAAGGTTGAGATGTGCGTGCTTGAAGTCTTCCCGCGGGAATGACTCTAAGCAACACCATGGAACACAAAGGAAGAACAAACCGTATTAGAACTCATGGTCCTTATGAGGCTGTTTCTGATAAGCTGCACAATCTAATTTAATCCAAGAGATGGAAGACATATAAAGGCGAAGGGTCTGACGTGCTCTTAACCCAAATGTCTTGACAGGGACTTGGAAGAAAATTTTCATGCATCAGAGGCAGACAAAAATAACTTTGAATGAAAAAGAAATATAATAGTAATAATAAGTTTATGAAATCACGTCGGTGTATTGCTATTTTGAATACTGATTGGCATGAGGGATCCTTTGAAACACTGACTTACTGAACGTTGACTTTCCTTCCTGATCGACGGCCGCCGCGAACAAGTGTGCCAAATAAACAGAAGAAAAAGAAGAAGAAGAAGAAGAAGAAGAAGAAGAAGAAGAAGAAGAAGAAGAAGAAGAAGAAGAAGAATGATAATAATAATAATAATAATAATAATAATAATAATAATAAGAAGAAGAAGAAGAAGAAGAAGAAGAAGACGAAAAAGAAGATGGAGATTGAAAAGAAAAAGAAGAAGAAGAAGAAGAGAAACAAGATTAGCAAAAACAAGAATTGCAGGAGAATCTAAGAAGCGACACAAGTGACAATTCACATGAGGAGAGAGAAGAGAACACGTAAAACCAAACACTGTGACATCGACTATCCACACTTGTCAGACTGAGATACTGGGATGACCAGAAGTACTGCTTTCCTCTCAGTTCTTGTGTTTGTGATCCGTCTTCTGGTTCATCGCCACGGTAAAAAAAGAATAAATAGATAGTAAATAAGCAAAAAGAATCGATGAATAATGGAATAAAATAGAATAATAGAATAAATAATAAGTAATGGCATAAAAAAATATAATAATAATAAAATAAAATACCAACAAAATAATAAAATAAAAAAGCTTACCTCTAAAAGGCGTGACTAAAACAATACCAACTCGTGCTTTGGCTACAGATCATAGCTTACTCATTCTCTCGCCCTCAGCAATATATACACTTAACACTCAGCAGTCCCCGTCTCTAAAAGCTTGGCAGGGAACATCAGTAAACATCCGCTACAGAAATAAAGATCCATCATCCTTACACCTCAGGTTACATCACATCCCAGCCAGTATCCACTCACCCCCTGTGTGTCTGGAGGGCGGGAATGGATGGTGTCTTTTCTGCGGTTTACCTTTCCCACTGTCACACATTACCTCGAATATTCTGATGATATATAAACTTCCCTCCTACAGTGCTCGGTATATCTATCTGTCTGGAGGAGGGAAAAGATGGTGACTGTCTCTCCTCCGGTTTAGTTTTCCCACTGTCATACATTACCTCGAATATTGTGATGATATATTAACTTACCTCCTACAGTGTTCTCTCCGCCCATGTCTGTATACTGCCTACCTATCTGTCTGGAGGTGGGAAAGAATGGTAACTCACTGTCTCTCCTTTCCCTCCTCACCCTGCCAGTGTTACATTATCTCGAATATGCTGGTATATAAACATAATACCTCATACGTAACACCATTAGGTAATAAGAAACTAAGATAAAAAAAAAAAAAGAACAGGAGCAATGATGGAATCTTAATTTTTGTACGATAACTTATTTGGATGTACGATAATTTTTGTCCATATTCCTTAAAATTCGAATCGGAAAATAGTAAAGTTAATGACTGAAAAAAAAAAATACAGTAGTTTGTGGCGCAATTTCACAGAACACGCATCACGTATAAGGAGAATTTAGTGGTTTGAGGGGTGACATTTATAATTCAGATATTGCTCCTCCCCATCCTGAGATGAGTCCAGAGTGGAGAGAATTAGATTTTTGTGCTTCCAACGAGGTACTTCCAGAGGCCAGACATTAGAATGCTTTTGTCCCGCCCTTATTGTCTGAGTAAATTAGATTCTCTCTCTCTCTCTCTCTCTCTCTCTCTCTCTCTCTCTCTCTCTCTCTCTCTCTCTCTCTCTCTCTCTAAACCATCCCTCCACCACCCTTGCACACACACACACACACACACACACACACTGGATCATAACTACTGCCAGTGTGTCATAAAAAGAGTAACAATCACCTCATAAATCATGCTACCACCACCACCACCACCACCACCACCACCACCACCACTACCACCACCACCACCACTATCACCACCACCCGATCGTTGCGACGCTTTCCTTTCCCCTCTCCATTCTCGCCTCTCTTATCCACTGTGTTCCTATTCCTTTTTATTGTTTTGTTTTGTCTTCCCTTCTTTTCCTAACGAGTAGTTTTTTTTCTTTCTTTCTTTTCTTACGTGCACTGTCTGTCGCCTCTTCCTTTTCTTGTTTTCCTTTTTTTTTTAAAGCATGTATTTTCTTTTTCTTTCTCCTTTCATCTAGTAACCCTTCTTTCATTTTCTTTCTTTCTTTCTTGAGCATAATAATATTATACTCTTTTCTCTCTTTTTCTTCCTCTTGCTTTCTGAGTACGTGCTATCTTCTTTTTCCTCATTTATTCTTATTCTTCCCCGTCATTATCCCCTCCTGTTCTGTTTCCACCTTTCCTTTCCGTCCTAAGTCTGCAATCTCCTTCTCCTCCGTTCCTTTCTCCTCTCTTTCTTTTCCTTCCTTTTCTCACCTCCCTCCTTCTCGCTCTTTTTTTTCTTTTATAAACCTGAATTTCTCTCTTTCTTTGTAATTTCTCTTCCTTCTCCAGGTCACACGTTCTCCTCTACCCTCTCCTCTACTGGCTTCTTCTTTCTCTCCACTTTCCCTCCTCTTCCTAAGTCTTCCCCCTCCTCCTAACCCAGAGAAACAAACATTCGCTGTACTATCACTTTAACATTGAGAGTAAGGTTAAAAGCTGAGCAGACAAACAGAGGATTGGTAGCATTAACGGAGCTATTACACTGATACTTACGCTGAGTACCACTGTAACTTACGGTGCTGAAGGCGGGAGGCTGAAGGGAGGGAGAACACTGGAGAGACTAAAGGGATGGGAGGGCTGGAAGGAAGAGGAAGGCTGAGAGAAGGGTACAGAGAGAGGGTTGAGAGAAAGGCTTGGATGGTTTCTCTGCCCTAATTTCTTTTTGCCTCCTTTTCTTTTCTTTTCTGTGTCTCCCTTTCTTTACGTGCAGCCTCAGTGGAGTCTGGTGGTGGAAATCCATTACATCTCGCAACCCGACTCTCTCTCTCTCTCTCTCTCTCTCTCTCTCTCTCTCTCTCTCTCTCTCTCTCTCTCTCTCTCTCTCTTTCTCTCTCTCTCTCTGTTCCTCGTTCCAGTTTTCAAGTTTTCTTGAAAAGTTAATATTCTGTGCCTCTCTTTTTCTCAGGCTAAGTTCTAAGTCCACGTGGGGCGGCTTTCCGTCTCTTCCCGTTCATCTTTACCTTCAGACAGTTACCCTGTGTTATCCATCAACTCACCTGTATAGTTTTCAGTCCCCAGGTATATATAATCCCACGAGCCTGGAGCTACATTCCTGGAGGGGAAGGCGAAGCGGGAAGAGAGATGGAGGGTGGAAGACTAGAAGTGTTGGAAAGAAAGGAGGGAAAGAGAATGAAGGAGAGAGAGAGAGAAAGCCAGGTTGCAAAGAGAAGGAGGGGATGCTTCACCTTGAACTTTCTATTGAACTGTTCGCTGCGGAGTTTTCATTCTGTCACTGCTCGTCTTTCTTGTTTATTTTTCCTTCGCACATTTGTATCACAGCGGCTGCGTGAGGGAAAGCATTAATGTCTACCCAGATAGATATTCATTCACGATTACTCAAGGGAGAAAAGTAGACTTTGTGCGTTCGTGCGCGTCGCAAGAAGTAACCCAGAAAAGATACGCGTGAAATAATAATCGCTGATTGAGTTTAGGCAACGCTTGGATCGGAAAACTGCGTCAATTCCACATTCCTCAACAGATCCTGCAGGTCAAGTCTGGTTTGGTCTGCGTCAGGCAATATCGAGCCGCGTCCCGTGCACCAGTTCAGCTCGGCCCGGAAAGATTATTCGAATTTCTGTCAGGGGATTATTTGCCTCTTGAAAATTGAGTTTCTCGGAAGGTGAGCTGGGGAATCTTCAATGACCTCTTATCACCCAAGTTTACCCATCGCGGGGCCAACTGGTTTATTTTGTTTTCACTGTTTTGGGAGCTAGTCGAAGATCAGGAAGAAATGGGATAAACTGGGATAGACTGGGATAACCTTTCTCCCAGTGGTGCGATGTCCTCCCTCCCCCCCTTCAATTCCCTTCCCCCCTCCCGTCCCCGCGATCAATACTTGACACTTCGGGGCGTGGGAGGAGGCCAGCGGGGAGGCCAGCGGGGACGAGGCCTCGATGACATGAAGAACAATTTGAGCATCAACTGCTGATCACTGACTGGCTTCATTCATTCACTGGATACGTCAGGTTGTGGGGGGGGGAGTGGGGCGTGGGGGGGGCGTGCCATCTATCCTCCCTTTGATCATATTGACAGAAAATAATAGAAAAAAAAAGAAACCAAAAAAAAAAAGGACAAACAAAAGGAAGAAACAAAAGTAGGAGGAATAGGAAAGAAAGAAAGGAAAACAAGAAGAATAACAAGAAAGAAATTTGAAGACCACAAAATTAAAGAAAATAGCCCTTGGAAACCAACACAAGGCACTGAGATGGGGCATAAATCGTGGTAAAACACACACATACGCACGCACGCACATTCTAACAACTACACCGCGATTTTTTTTCTTTTTCAACATTCTCTCTCTCTCTCTCTCTCTCTCTCTCTCTCTCTCTCTCTCTCTCTCTCTCTCTCTCTCTCTCTCTCTCTCTCTCTCTCTCTCTCTCTCTCTCTCTCTCTCTCTCTCTCTCTCTCTTTACACTGACTGACTTAGCCTCGCCAATCCCGCGCCTCCCTAGAGAGCGTTCAGCGTTCACTGTTTGCTGCTTTTAAAACGGCGGAAGATTAAACGTCGGTCTGAACACACAAAAGGGATAATTTTTCGCCGCTTCCGCCCTGCACGTGACGTAACAGTAGGTCACACGTCACTCTGATGGCCGCAGCACGGGGCACCTCATTGTCCCTCCTCGCATTATGCCTGGTAATGCTTCATCCCCCCAGCCAGTAACCCCGAGGACTTCTAATGCTACCGCCACTACTCCCATCACTAATGTCCTCTACACCATCACCACCATCACCATAACCACAGACATCTTTCCCCCTTAAGGCCTTCTACCCTACCAACACCACCACCATCACTGATGTCTCCGTCACCATTACCACCATCACCGCAGACGTCTTCCCCACCCTGAGGACTTTTACCACCACCACCACCATCATTACTGTCTCCATCACCATTACCACCATCACCACAGCCGTCTTCCCTCCTGAGGACTTCTACCACCACCACCACCATCACTATCGTCCCCACCACCATCACCACCATCACTATCACCACAGACTTCTTCCCCATTAAGACCTTCTAACCCAACCACCATCCACCATCACTCCTGTCCCCATCACCATCACCATCACCACCACTGACTGCCACGGGACAATGACATATTCGTCAGCCATTAACACAATTGATCCTTTTCGACACGCTCCGCCACGTCTTTGTCTTGGGTCATCATTTAGGGCTCATCCTGGGCGCCACCTTCATCACGCCGCCGCTAAAACCTCGCCTCGCTGCCTCGCGTTGAATAGCAGGCACCGGGTAACGAGTCTAACGCGCATCAGTGACGTTAGGTTGGGCTGTCGAATCGTACCCCAAGTAACGTACCAGAAATAGACTTTGTAATAGTGAAAGTACAGGATAGTATTTTCACATATTCATCCGCACATATATGCATGGGTGAATAAAGGCATTTTGAGGGATTGGCGTACTGTGAATATTCATGGATAGGTGTATGCATATGCAATTCTATGTATATGTAAAGCCTCGGGGATAGAGAAGCAGAGCGAGGCCCGGAGCCGGAGCAAGGGCGAGAACAAGGACGGAAGAACAAGAGTGAGAAGATGAACGAGAATAAGAACGAGAATAAGAGCAAGAATGAGAGGAAGAACGAGAATAAGAAAGAGAATAAGAGCAAGAGTGAGAGGAACAACGAGAATAAGAAAGAGAATAAGAGCAAGAGTGAGAGGAACAACGAGAATAAGAAAGAGAATAAGAGCAAGAGTGAGAGGAACAACGAGAATAAGAGAGAGAAAAGAACAAGAGTGAGAGGAGGAACGAGAATAAGAACGAGAATAAGAGCAAGAGTGAGAGGAACAACGAGAATAAGAACGAGAATAAGAGCAGGAGTGAGAGGAAGAAGGAGAATAAGAGCAGGAGTGAGAGGAGGAACGAGAATAAGAAAGAGGATAAGAACAAGAGTGAGAGGAAGAACGAGAATAAGAACGAGAATAAGAGCGAGAATAAGAGCAGGAGTGAGAGGAACAAGAGGAAGAACGAGAGCAACAACAAGAACAAGAGGTCGAGCGTGAGCCGGAACAAGAACAGATGCGGGAGCGAGATGAGGAACAAGAACAAGAATGACAGCAAAATTTAGCAGAAAGAAAAAAAAAAAAAGTGAAGTGGGGGGGGTGCGAGAGCGAGAGCACCCTAATGGAAGCACTGTACCTGTATTAGTTTAGAGTGCCTGTGATAAATTTGCCGCACTCCCCATACACGCCAGCCATCACCTTGTATCGATCCCTGGAGAATATAATAACCTCCAATATTCCCTAACGCCGCTGGACTCTACTACATGTTCCTGCTCTATCCACCTCCTCCCTCCCTTTCTCTCTCCCCTTTCTCTTCCCCCTCTCTGCCTCACCCCTAAATGTTTCGCTAGGATGGCCACGTCTGGTTATGGTGTAGTAAATATGAGGAAATTTTGCCTTCTGACAGGTAGATGCCGATAGTTTTAAATTATGGTAAGACCTTTAGTATTTATTTCGCTGTTTTGCATCATAACGGTAGATTTTCAGGCGGGGGGTAAAAATGCAAAGAAAATTTTAAAAGAAACGAAAGGAAAAGGGAAGCGTAAAATCCATCGTTATGTTTCTTTTTTCTTTGCTCATTATGTTCATCAAATTTATTCGTTATCATTATTATTACTATTTTTTTTATAATCTTTATTATCGAGTAGGTAAACATCCAGTACTTGTTTGTACATTTCTTTTGGCATTTATACAAGATTTTCTGTGTTCGTCGATCTGATACCCGTTGTTTTTTTTCTTTTTTTCTCTCTCTCTTTGTTTCAATACAGACGATTTGTATGTATAATTCACCACCATCCACTATTTTTTCCTATCATGTGTGTGTGTGTGTGTGTGTGTGTGTGTGTGTGTGTGTGTGTGTGTGTGTGTGTGTGTGTCATGAGGTTCAAGTTTCGCCTATCCAGCATGATTTCAGGGTGTGTGGCTGCTCCTGCGTCAGACCCGCTGCTGGGATTGCGTCATACCTAATTCATGCTGTTTTTGCTGGACTGTGGATGTGTTCGTGTGTGGCTGTGAGGGAAAGGGCGTGGGGGGGAGTGATCGAAGAAGGATATTGACAGGAAGCTCATTGTTTGATTTCTGCTGCCTGGTTCTGTCTATCTGTCTCATTGTCTGTCTAACTTCTTCTCTCTGTCTGTGTTTGCCTTTCGTTTGTTTGTCTTTTTGTGTATGTGTATAATTTTATAGTCATCTCTTTCTGTGAGTTTGCCTGTTTATGTTAATGGTTTTGTTTATCTGTCTGTTCATCCTTTTGTTGGTTGATTACTCTGTCTATCTGTGTGTCAGTTTGTTTGTCTTTGTATCTTTGTTTATTTGTTTATATCTCTTAGTTTCTTACGGGTTTTCTGCCTGCCTGTCTGTCTGTCTGTCTAATTATCTGATTAATAGTTTGTTTGTCTGTCTGTCTCTGTGTCATACCGTCTGTCTGTTTGTCTGTCTATCTGTCTTGCATCATACCGTCTGTTTATCTGTTTGTCTGCCTCTCTCTCTCTCTCTCTCTCTCTCTCTCTCTCTCTCTCTCTCTCTCTCTCTCTCTCTCTCTCTCTCTCTCTCTCTTTCTCGTATTCGCTCCCAGAATTTGATTATCTCCATTTATTTATCAATTTATTTTTTGTTTCTGTGTCACTTTGTATTTCTTCCCGTTGTTATTTTTTGTGTTTCCTCTTTACACGTGTTTTCGCTGGCAGTGTTTTTTGTTGCTGGAGTGTGCTGGAGATTTGTGTTGCATGCATGTATTCTTTTTACGGAAACTTTACCGTGTTGCTTTAAAGGATTTTCGACTTTCTGGCTGTTTATTTGTTACCCTCCGGTTGTTTGGGCGCCAGTGTTTGCTTGTTAGGCTGTTAGTCTGGTTGTCTGTTGGTTTGTATGCTTGTTTGTTCCTCTTTCAGTCTAGGTGTTAGCATATCTATGTCTATTGAGCTGTTTTATTTATTTTTTTTGTTGGGTTTTGTTGTTTCTCTCTCTCTCTCTCTCTCTCTCTCTCTCTCTCTCTCTCTCTCTCTGAAATTACGAATAAAACACACAAAACATTCTAATTACTGAATTGCTTCGCGTACCTCATGTTTAATTTCTTATGTGTTTCATCCCAGCAAAGACTGTCGCCGTGGGAAAGAAAGGATGATAATCAGAAATACGTACACTTATATTCAGACAGGTGTGAAGAATCCAGCAGTGAGTTTAAGGGATATTGAACCTTCGACATATTGTTAATAAAGGTCAATACACAAACTGGTAGATGGTTGCTTTCGTCGGTTGATTCTGCCTCTTATATCCTGGTGGCAGAAGGGTGAGGAGGCACTGGTACGAATATTGAACTATTGGCTGAGTTTCGCGTACTATGATGCAGTAAAACCTGAAGAAAGATCGTAAAAGATTGGAAGACCTTTTTTTTTTTCCTTTATTCATACTCGTGAAATACACTGGTACATAATAATGAAGTAAAGTGCATTGGTTCTTAATCTTGTGTGTTGGTAGGTAAGTAAAATGTGGTTTTCTTTTTTTTTCAATTTTTTCTTTTTATGCTGCATGGTCATAAAACTAATATAAACAATGATTTTTACAGTACACGCAAAATTCACTTGAACATATTGCAGTAAAAAGTGTTTACGTTTTGTCTTGTGTTCCTGGGAATATCAAATATGATGTTTTGAATGTTAGCTGCAAATAATAGAAACCTTGAACTTGCACACCAGTGAATAAATAAATGAATAGATAAACAAATAAATTAATAAGTAAGCTAAAAAACAAAACAAAACAAGTAAATACATAAGGGAATAAATAAGTAAATAAAATAAGTAAGTGAATAGAAAAAATAAATAGATAAATAAATAAGATAATTAAATCAGTAAATGAAATAGATAGTTAAATAGAAATAAAATTAAAATAAGCAAAAAGCATAAATAATAAAACAAAATTGAATTAAAAAGTTAATATATATATATATATATATATATATATATATATATATATATATATATATATATATATATATATATATATATATATATATATATATATATATATATATATATATATATATATATATATATATATATATATATATATATATATATATATATATATATATATATATATATATATATATATATATATATATATATATATATATATATATATATATATATATATATATATATATATATATATATATATATATATATATATATATATATATATATATATATATATATATATATATCATTATTTTAATTCTGGAATCATAGCAGGCATCGTTTCACTAATACAATTGAAACTGTTATGAAGGTTTACAAAGTATCACAAAGGATTTACAACACCGGCACATCTTTTGGTTCTTATTAGAATGCCTTATTCCACTACTGACGCCGCATTAATCATATCATTTTTACACCTCACCGCACTATCCCCCGTGAAGGTACTATTCAAAGTAAAGAATGTCAGGGCTATTACCAGACACCATGAGCACTGTGATACACTGTGTGCTTTATTTTATCTTTAACAGATATTTCTACACTTCACCGTACTATCACCGCTACCAGTTATCTTTCAAAACAGGGTAAGTCAGGGTTACTTAGACACTATGAGCACTGTAACATTATAAGACTGCTTTATTTCATCGTTAACCTCTCATTAGTTTCAGTATTTCTACACTTTACTGTACTATCACCCGTCAACTTACCATTCAAAACAGAGTGTATCAGGGTCATAATCAAACACCACGAGCATTATGACACAAGAGAATGGCGCAGTAAGAATCACTCAAGCACAATTTGCAAGGCATTTTCATCGCCTGACTCACGAACAAATGCGTGTCTCAGGTTTATCGTCATTTTTTAACCTCCGCTCTCTCTTTTCTTCAGCTCACTCGGCTGTTTGCACACACGTTTGCTGTTACTGCCTTGTTAGATGTGTCACCGTCACGGGGAATGGGAGCGGGGGGGGGGGGCGAGTTGGAGAGCGGGCAGCGGGACAAGGCACAGAGGGCGACACACAACGACGGATTACGAGGGATTTCAAACAGGTACAGTTAAGTCCTCACAAGGCTGTCTGATTTCACTACAGTATACACTATAATAGAAAGAGGGGATATTGCAGCTGCTATTGTTTGTGGGGAGGGTTTAAGTGCTTCTTGGTATGGTAATGTGTTGTGTGTATAGTTTAGGAAGGCACGGTGTGGAGGCAGAGGCACGGAAAGAGAGAGGTACCAGTAAGACCTGCATTCTGGAACATTTGGTGCCTTATTTTCTCTATTTTTAACTGGCTCCGGTACAAGTTCTTGGGGTTTTTTAAATATATTTTCATGATGTTAATAATAGTTTGATACGAACTCTCCAACACCAATGAGAAAAACAGCCATGAGAATCAGACTAATAATTTATGTGTTCTTCGAAAATTGTTGTTATGAAAATGCAAACCGTTTCTTTTAGCAGGTTCCAGTAAAAAGTTATGAGAATTTCCAGAGGGTATTTTCATGATGCTAATAATAGTTTAACAAGAATTACCCATCGTCAATGACAAAGCATCCACGAGAACCTGATCAATAATTTCAAGGCGTTTCAGAATACGGCGGTCCTGCCTGAGCTAGTTAACAAAAAAAAAAATAAATAAATAAATAAATAAAATAGATAAATAAATAAATAAACAAAATAAATAAAAAAAGATAAAATGAAAAATAAAATAAAATAAAATAAAATAAAATAAATAAATAAATAAAAAAGTAAAAAAAAATAAAATAAAAACAAAACAAATAAATAAATTAATTAATAAAGAAAGAAAGAAAAAAACAAACAAGAAGAAGAAAAAACTTCATTACGAATATCCATAAGTGGGGACGGTTCCAGTTATTAGCGACTCATAAGATAAAATTAGGAGTCCTTATGAATACGGGGTGAGGAGTGAAAGGAGGGAAGTGTTGGCGGTAGTGGTGTTGACGTGCGTGTGATGCAACACAACCATACTAGGGAGGATGATAATATGGCGTTCAGTGCAGCCCTGCTTTAAGCCTTCCTGTCTGATTAAGGCGTTGTGAACCTCGAGGCAAATTGTGGAACCCGATTTGAATAACGCAAACCAATAAACAAATGCAACAGATAAAATGCTTCAAAACCAACTTACATAGAGGGACTAAATAGTGTATAGACTACCTAGCCTCTCCATTATTGAATCATAGCTGCAGTATACACATGCAGAGCACATTCGTGACAGATAAATTAAAATAACCTCCATAAACTTAAGTACGATAATTTTTACACAACGTAGCACCAAAAATCCCATATAGAGGAAATACATAATGCATAGCCTACTTACCTCCTCCTCCTCCAACACATCCAATATTGAAGCACGGCTGCAGTACACACAGGCAACTCATATTAATGGCAAATAACATGTTGTATCTTATAATTTAAATATGGGTTGGTGGAGTCTCGACAGCCAGAGGAAATATGGGTCATTTGGTTCGGAGCGCCGTCTTGGAGCCTCACGGGCCGCTTCTTGTGATTCTGTGCCGTGCGTAGCTATTGAACATTCCAAGCAATATTCTTTTCATTCAAACGTTCTTTATACGTCGATCAAAGTGGCTGTTTTTTTTCAGACGTTTCTTCAGTGCGTGCAAGTATTCGTGTCCGAGCAAGTGTTGATGTTGTTTAGTATTCTGAAACACTTTTGTCTGGACCTCCACTACTTTCAATAGGCTCCAATGGGGAGTTTTCAGTACTAGTGGTTGTTACCAGGTGGCAGCCACAGACACCAACTCTGCTCTCACTTACAAGCAATATCAGATATACCTACAGTGTTATTCTATTTACATGAAGGTGCAATATATATATATATATATATATATATATATATATATATATATATATATATATATATATATATATATATATATATATATATATATATATATATATATATATATATATATATATATATATATATAATATATATATATATATATATATATATATATATAATATATATATATATATATATTTTTCTACGTGATCCCTTCTAAGTAGTAACACAAGTTAAATTAAACTCTTTTCATGAACAAATGTATATATGTTGATTTTCTAGTGAATCGGCATTTAGATTTATTTGGTCATCTTAAGATTTCCAAATGAATACACTCTTGATTGGAAACGTCTTAATCTAGACAACATTAAACATAAAGGCAACATGTCTGTGACAATCAAAAGTCTAAATTACATAGATCTCCTTCCTAGTTTATGGAAACGGCAATTTTAATAAAAAAAATTGGCAACTCGAGTGTCCTGGCGATAGTAATGCTCCACTTGTCCCTCTTTATAGCAACTTCTCACAGTTTCCTCATTATAGCTTCTTGTGGGAATTGGTGGTCCCCACGTTGAGTGGCACACTGAGGGACACAACACAATGGCATCGTTACAAAACTGGTGAAAAAGTTTCCTGTACTCCTCTCCTGTCACTCAAGGATCGCCTGAGAGATGTTTGTTTTGGTTCTCTATTAATTTGCTTTGTCGCTCGCTTCGTGAGAGGGATGCTAAAATCTCCAGAAAAAAAAAAAAAAAAGAGCCATATATCACGATGTTGCTTAGTAGGTTGTCATACTATATAGTACAGTGTGATTTTTAAAATTTTTTTTTCATTGTCCAAATCAATAGTTTTTATACTTGTAATATGCTTTATTTAAGATAATGCTAGCAGTTTACTCGATAATCACACACACACGCAAAAAAAAAAAAAAAAAAAAAAAAAAAATTGACCACATTCTCTCAATATTATCCATACTGGATATTGAAAAGTCGATACATCATTTTAATAGTATCATGATGATCAATGTTCTATGCATCTTTACGCACCTGGGATTTACTACAACAATATTTTAGCTCTCTTTCCTACAGTTAGATGAGCAGCAACGACATCTAGCGGTTTAGATCCGAAAACTCCCCATTGAAGTTTCAAGTTCTTAAGGTTGTTTTTACGATTTTAGTGACAGATCAACACCATTTCTATATCATTAACAAGAGAAACATTCTTGAGAATCCGGCTAATCATCTATGTTGCCTTCAAAAATAGTCCTAGGGAAAAAAAAACAAAGCCTTTCTGATTATGGGCCTACATTATTCTCACCAAATAGATGTTATATTTCATCCTTATTTACAAACTGTTGCAATATTCTGCTTTTTGATTAAATTGTAATATAGATCACGTGTAACTATGAAGTGCTTTATTAATTCATTATTGTGATGTGTTCTCAAAAAAAAAAAAAAAAAACTTCAATTTGTGAAGAATGTAGTGGACCCGACAAGGAAGCCTGACACCAGCATCACGTGGCGGGGTAAGTAGGCTGCCTTGTTTTCTTTTCCTTTTCTTTTCTTCTTTCTGTTTTTCTCTTGTTCTTTCTTTCCATCCATCTTTCTCCTTTATTTTTCTGTTTTGTGGCTACATCTTCGTTATTTCTTTCTTTCTTTCTGTCTTCTTTTTTTTATTTTTATTTTTGTTGTTGTTGTTGTTGTTGTTGTTGTTGTTGTTGTTGTTGTTGTTGTTGTTGTTGTTGTTCTCCTTCTTCTTCTTCTTCTTCTTCTTCTTCTTCTTCTTCTTCTTCTTCTTCTTCTTCTTCTTCTTCTTCTTCTTATTATTATTATTATTATTACTGTTAAAGATAGATACTTATTTCTCTATTTCATGAGAGCTACTGATAATTTTCTATATAAAATAAAATATTTAAAGGCTGACACGGCACCGAAACATTAATATTTATGCATTCAGAATTTACACTATATTAAAACAAAATATATCAGCACACTGTAGGCTTATCATTTAAAACAATGTAGTAATGTGTTGTTGATTGCATTGAAAGATAGATAGACAGATAGATTGATAGACAGATAGATACATAGGTAAATAGACAGATAGATATAGAAAGATAAATAGACACAGACATATAGATAGATTGATAGATAGATAATTTATACATGATGATAAAAAAAAAAAAATGACCTATCCTTTTACCTTTTAAATAATGCATTAGTATTATTCTATTATATTCGAAATGATGTCTTTTCATTATGAATCAGGCTTTATTTAGTGTTTTATGTAATGCTGTTTTGCATATCATTACTGCAGTGTCAATGTAGTATTATGATAAAAACAAATGTGTATTTTTAAGTCATTAGGTGATTTTTTTTCCCATGGATGTTAATGTCATTAGGCGATCATACTTAACATTTCGTATTGAATTTTATGGTGGAGTTACGACACACACACACACACACACACACACACACACACACACACACACACACACACACACACACTCACTCACTGCATTTATGTAATTTACGTAGTAGCGCTTGGAATTATTCATAGCTCGAAAAGTGTGTTAATTTGTTATTATGTGGTGTTATAGAGAAAAAAAATATTGTGTAAATAACATAAACAAGATGAAATTACGGAAAAAAAAGAAAAAAAAAGTAAAAGCACAAGTGGCCTGCATTCAGAAGCATTTGGAACTGTTCATGGTTCGAAAAATGCGTTGATTTGTCTATTATTTTGAAGTTATTACAGTTAATACAATACCGTGAAGATAACGTGTCACAGAGAACGAAGCAAAACCTGTTTTCTCGAATAACTTGCACCACATTAATGGAAGACGAGGAAAATGGGGATGTAATAGAGAAAGAAATATACCCCATGACTCACAGTGACTTACCATACGACATGAAGGAGCTTACTGCTCTGAGGTGCTTTGGCAAGGAAATGACGCAAGTATTTTTAACACGGATGGAATACAACTTATGAGTATTACACCTAAGTACAAAAAAAAAAAAAAAAAAAAAAAAAAAAAAAAAAAATATATATATATATATATATATATATATATATATATATATATATATATATATATATATATATATATATATATATATATATATATATATATTTTGTACTTAGGTGTAATACACATAAGTTGTATATATATATATATATATATATATATATATATATATATATATATATATATATATATATATATATATATATATATATATATATATATATATATATATATATATATATATATATATATATATATATATATATATATATATATATATATCGAAAAACTACAGCCTCTTGCTGGGCAAATTTTTCCTTTAATATCTATAACTTTGAGACACTATTTTGTAATATAGTCTTTTAATAGTTTTGTAGCGTAAAAATACAAAATTAACTTTCTTTTTATATCTTTACTTCTGCGTCTCCATGCAAACAGTTCTGCAGTGGTGTGCGCCATAGCTGTGACAGATTAAAGGTATGAATGTAAATAAGAGAGAAAGAAGAATAGCCCATTAATCTGGGTCACTTGGGTCACAGAACGCAAGCAGAGTGCCCAACAAAGCTAATGCTACCACTTTGCATTTAACTGGATATATTGTACATAATACATTAACTTGCTGCTGCTGAAAGTAGTACATTTATCATGCATACCTTGTCTCTTGAGAATACGAAAGAAAGAAAGAAAAAAAAAACTAAGAGGTAGGATATCGAGAATAATAATAAGAAAGAAAATATTAAGAGCTAAGAGATCAATAACTTTTTTTTTTTTTTTTTTGTGCCTTTTGCTGTGGCTTGTAGATACTTTCGCTCGATGTGCTGCACACAGTGGTGGGCACAGTGAAACGAAAACTTGAACCGCTGTCCTGTTAACTCAGCTTGACATCGATAACGCCAAACTTACTCACTCGCTATTTAGCGAAATTTTATGATAACCGCTAACCTTTATTACACTAATTGTCTTTAGTCATTTACATATTTATTTATTGCGAGTGCTGGGGTAGTGATGCTGATAATATTCATGATGATAGTGTTGTGCTATTGTCGCTCGTTCGCGTCCCTGTTCAGGAGTTCTGTGGCATGAAGTGGGCAGTAAGTAACCTAAACATAAAAACTGCCCCTTCTTTCCTCAGTGGCAGTATTTGGGAGTAATAGAGTACATCTGATCTACCAGTATTCCCTCCTCACTTCGACTGTTTCTTCTCACGTCTCATTCCGCAGAACGGGATTATCTTTTTGCTAGAGAGAGAGAGAGAGAGAGAGAGAGAGAGAGAGAGAGAGAGAGAGAGAGAGAGAGAGAGAGAGAGAGAGAGAGAGCTTCATTTAGTAGGTAGTGATTTCCAACCTCAATTTTTTATAATTTTTTCATCTTCTGCCACTCATTCAATAACTGCGCTTCCAAGATTTTTCCTCTTCCAATCAAGCTAAAATGTGTGAGTTCCCAAAGGTGACATTTTTATACCAACAGTCTTTTGTACCTCACGTCAGTCCTGTTATTTTATTCACACTACCCAGTTTAACTAACCACAAAATCATAGGCAGGTGTCTACTTGCTTCCCGCGCACCCGGGGATCAAAGGCGCAGGGAAAAGGGGAATTGAGAACAGTGGAGGAGTCGAGGCCATCAAGAAAGAGAAAGTGAAACGTATAAAGAGAATTAAAAGTAAGAGAATAGTAGAGAAAAAGAAGGAAGCCATAAAAGAAGAGAGTGGAGAAAAAAAGTCAGAAAAGAAAAAAAAAGTGAAGAGTATAATAGAAATGAGTAAGGGAATAGTGGTGAGACAAGCCAGAGAAGAAGAGAAATTGAAAAGTATAAAGGAAATGAAGAGCAAGAGAATAGTGGAAAGACGAACCAGGAAAGAAGAGGAAATGAAGAGCATAAAGAAAATGGAGAGTAAGAGAAGAGTAAGAGAGAAAAGAAAAAGAAAGTGAAGAGTGTAAAGAAAATGAAAACTGTAAATAAAGTGAAAGACATAACTAACAGAAAAATATACAGATGATAGAAAAGAAAGATATACATGACAGTAAACATTTCAAATCCATCAGCTTGCTATCAGTTACGTGCATAAGTAAGTGGCGGAGAGAGTCAATAATCCTCTTTCTAACTGTTTCCTTCCTTCCCAGACCAATAGACGAAGAGTTCAAAGGTTTCATTTTCTGTTCCAGCTCTCCATCTGCTTCATCATCTTTTTCGAAACCCCACACGCTTCATAACATGCACACTGGCAATAAATTAACCCAGAATTGAAGCAGTGAGGGCGAACGAGCACCGAAGCAACGTGAGTGTGTGTGGGAGAGAGCAAGGGGCAGGAAATGATGAGAATGTGAGAGGCGGGTGATTAGTTTTGAAGCGGTTTCACAAGAGCTTTACGACCTGTTAAAGGGCTCTGAAGGGGGAGCGAGAGGGAAAAAAATAGGAGTTGGCTTAATCTCGTTGGGGAAATTTGGCGCTGAGAGGAAAACGGTGAAGCTGCTCGTGTTTTCTGGTGTCCTTTCAGAGCAGCAGGAATCAATATTATGCTTAAATCATATTTTTTTTTTCTTTTGTCCTACTTACATGTTATAATTGTTAAAAAAATGAATAATGGAGAGAGAGAGAGAGAGAGAGAGAGAGAGAGAGAGAGAGAGAGAGAGAGAGAGAGAGAGAGAGAGAGAGAGAGAAGCACAACAAAGCAGAAAATGTGAGACGGACTTTTAGACGAGGCTGACAGGAGGGAGGAACTCTTTGACATCTCATGACCGCATCCTCCTTGTTTCCTTCGACGAACCATTGACGATTTTACTTGGCAAAAGCAAAATTTCAGACACAAGAATGTTCGGAATAAATAAAATAGATTAAATAAAAATAAAACAAAATAATATTAAAAAAAAAAGAATTAACAAATAAATAGATAAAACTACGGACACTAGAAAGTTCGAGTATTCAGATTTAAGAGTAATAGATAATTGAATAAATTAAAATAATAATAAAATTAATAATAATAAGATAAATAAATAAATAAAATAGATAAAGAATAAATAGTTAACCTTTAGACTGCTATTTGAGGCGCCTTGTTTTAGTCGTATACCACTCGACACGTTTCTTTTTGCTCTACTACAGCCGTCTCTAAACATAATAATAAATTAGATATTAGAAAACTCCTTTTTTTTCCCTTTTTTTTTTTCCCTCTACGTGCTTGTAAATATCTTGTATAGTGCATTTAGTGGCGTGAATTGTCGGTTATCGCAATGAAGGGTTTAGTGAAGATACTCCATGACAGCCACAGGTACGTATAATCTTGGTAACGGGACTTGGTAACGGGGAATTGATAACGGGGCTGTATTATCGTACTCAGGCAGCCCACCCATCAACACTACATCTGAACCCATGCATGCGGTACGGTTTAAAAAAAATACTTATTATTAATAGTACCTACAGGCAGGAATGGTGAGGAATAAATAACAAAATGATAAATGTTACCTTTGTACATTATTACTACTGATAAATATTACGGCTTAGAGTGGTAGGATGCCAAAGTAAGATGATGCAACCTTTACTTCCCGTGACTCGTGGCCTGCGTGGCTGTAGTATTAAGTGCCTCAACTGCTGTACTCCATTCCCGTTCAGTGACATGTTTCAAATCTTTACTCGTATCGCATCACTTTATCAAGATTGAGGACAAGCCAGAGTGGTGAAAGAGATGATTAGTCTCAAGCCTCCGCAATTAAAGGCCCATATAGCAAAGCCTATTATATCTCTCTTGTATAATTTTTGGCCATACTGCGCCGAGGAAAGCGACCGGCGTGGAAGGTAGAGAGAAAACGGGGCATGGTAATGACAGGGCGCTACAGAAACGTGAGAGAGAAAAAGAGAGGAGAGAGTAATTTGATGCACTTGTCCTATCAACCCACTTCCGCCTATTCACATTTATTATTCTCTCGCACCAATATTTATTCATTTTTCACCGCGTTCCTCCTTTTGCTCCCCATGTTTTTTGGAAGGTAATGCGGATGATCCAGTTTGCTTATTCATTTATTTATTTATTTTATTTATTTATTTATTTTTTTGCCATAATGGATCACGCGCGCGCAGTGTACAGTTGCTGATCCCAATACTTTTTAATCTTTATTACCCAAGTGAAATAGCGTAATAAAATTTAAACCGATGTCATATTTAAGCATCAAACATTCACAGCATTTTTTCTTGTTTGATGGGCGATGCCGACGGACGCGAGAGAGAGAGAGAGAGAGAGAGAGAGAGAGAGAGAGAGAGAGAGAGAGAGAGAGAGAGAGAGAGAGAGAGAAATCATAAAGAATGCATTTTTGTCTGATGTATGATACTGACAGGAGAGAGAGAGAGAGAGAGAGAGAGAGAGAGAGAGAGAGAGAGAGAGAGAGAGAGAGAGAGAGAGAGAAAATCATAAAGAATATATTTGTGTCTGATGTGTGATACTGACGGGAGAGAGAGAGAGAGAGAGAGAGAGAGAGAGAGAGAGAGAGAGAGAGAGAGAGAGAGAGAGAGAGAGAGAGAGAGAGAGAATCATAAAGAATGCATTTTTGTCTGATGTGTGATACTGACAGGAGAGAGAGAGAGAGAGAGAGAGAGAGAGAGAGAGAGAGAGAGAGAGAGAGAGAGAGAGAGAGAGAGAGAGAGAGAGAGAGAGAATGATCACAAAACAGTACCTCCATCGTATAGTTTGAGGTGAAATGTTAGTGTGATGCTGTTCAGTGATACAATGGGACCAAACACTGCATAGTTTATAGTAAAATGCAGGTCTTTATTAGTACACTATGAAACTCCCACGCCACGCCACGCCTCTGTGCAAACACGCGCGTGAAGTACAGTACAAGCAAACATAATAGATAGGCCGATAGAGAGAGAGAGAGAGAGAGAGAGAGAGAGAGAGAGAGAGAGAGAGAGAGAGAGAGAGAGAGAGAGAGAGAGAGATCCCGCACCGAAAGGGAAAATAAGGAAGAAAAGACAAGACACAAAAATGGGAATGAAAAACGAGAATGATTGGAAAACAGAACAAGAGTAAAAAAGTTAAATAATATATTTAATCTGAATCAAACAAATAAGTTTTTCTTACAACATACAACATGCAACATAATCAATTCATCAGTCAGACTCCTGTGAAAAATAGGTGCTCAATAAATATTTACTTGTGGCTTGTATGTACCTTCTCTTCTTATACTTCTAAGTTGTCTATCCGCTTGTCCAGGTCAGCAGGGAAACACCAAACACTGCTTAGAAACTTCAGTATTATAACAGTCTTGAGTACAAAGTGTGGCGGACCAGCCCTAGTCTAGCTGGGGACTGACTCACTGACTGAGGAACAGAAGCGGTGCGCGCGGGACGGGACGCCAACACATATATTATAATTGGCTTTGTTTATTATGGAGCATGGCGAGAGTAGTTACTGGCTTATATCACGCTCTTCTTTAATCATATACGGTACTTGTGCAGTGGTGCTGTATTCAAAACTTGCTCCCCACTCCTCTCTCTCTCTCTCTCTCTCTCTCTCTCTCTCGTAAGAAACCAGTTTTTATCCTTGATGATTTAAACGATAATATTTTGAAAAACGACAGTAAATTGTTACATATTATCAAAACCAATAAACTGCTACAAATCATAAAGAGCCCTTCACATGTCATACCCACCTCTGCCAACTTGCTGAGCGTGATCATCACCAAGAAACCCAAAATGGCGCTACACTCTGAGGTGGTTCCACAGCCAGCTGCCGATCAGGATCTTATAAGCATAAATGTAAACACCAGTAAACCAAAACATGTATCAGTTGGAAAGCCCTTTAGTGATATGAAACATTATAACAGTGACATCTTTTGTACTCGTATACTTCTCGAAACTCATCATCTAAACAATATATTAAGCACCGACAATGTAAACAAGCAACTAGACATATTAATTTCAGTCATAATCAGAAGTATAGAGTCTTGTCCCTCAATGGTTACTAAGGAAATACGTCGTCCCTCACCCCTTAGATGACGCATGAAATACTTGAAGCCATCACAGCCAGAGACGCAGCTCAAAACACCTTTGAAAAGCAACAGACTAGATGCAGTGTTTCAAGACAGGTATAAAGATATGGAAAGGCGAGTCAAACATCCCATACATAATACAAAGAAAAGTTATTATCAAGAAAAAGTCCTGCAATCGAAAAATACTACTTCCACATGGAAAATCATAAAAGAAATCATCTCTTCTCAAAATACCACACAAAACATATACACCTTTGATAATGATAAAAGTAAAGCAAATTATTATAAATCCTTTTCGCCTGAGTTGGAAAAAACACTTTTGAGAAAACACAGAGTTCCCAACGTGACAACACAGAACCTGAAATTGATGCCACTACACAAGACACAACCACTCACTTCAGGCCTCACACAGTTGATACAAACATTGTCATCCTAACTATTAGGCAATTACATGAAACTAAACCAGTTGACTGTGATAAGAGCCCACTTTGTTTTCTTAAAGCTTCGTTATTTGTCATTGCCAAATTATTATAAATCCATCAATAGTCGCTGGTAAGCTTCCAACCAACTGGAAACATGCTACAGTAACCCCGCTCTTTAAAAATGGAAAATAAAGCAACGTCAGTATCTTTCGCTCCATCTCACTCCCCATTTTCTAAAATAATCGAAAAAATTATCGCTGTGCACTCACAACACAGTCTCACGTAGACAACATGGCTTCCGATCGAGACTGTCTACGGAAACTGCCCTCATAGTCATCACCAATTAAATTTGTAAAAAAAAAAAAAAAAAAAAAAAAAAAAAAAAAAAAAAAAATGGATAACAAAAAGATATCTTTGTGATCTTTCTTTTGACAGCGTGAGCCACCCCATTCTATTAAATAAAACTTCTCAAGCATAATATAGATAGATTCTGGTTCGATGACTATTTAAGCGAAAGATCGCAAGCCGTTCGCATTTCCGATGATTTTTGACATCCATGTAAATAACATGACTTAGTGTGTACTCATAGGTGCTCATTGATTAATTTCTAAAATATAACTTAACATCAACATACACCTCAACAGCAGTATCATCACATCCGCTATACATGTGAAAAACCTCGGTCCGTATATAGACAGATAGATAGATAGAGAGAGAGAGAGAGAGAGAGAGAGAGAGAGAGAGAGAGAGAGAGAGAGAGAGAGAGAGAGAGAGAGAGAGAGAGAGAGAGAGAGAGATCAGAGAGAAAGATCACGACACCTAATCGATTCCTTAAGGAAAAAATGAAGGAAAGGAGGTATTTGATAAACATATTAATGAAATCAAAAGGAAGGTAATAGGCACTCATGCTTATTAATAGAAATAAGGATCATTTTGACCAAACGACACGCACAGTAATAGTACAGACTCTTGTGCTGAATTTGGTTTAGTCTATGGGGGGATAGATAGTAGGGGGGAAAATAAAAAGAAAATAAGGGAAGGTAACAGGTTGGGCTAAGTGACGAAGGAAAGCAAAAGGATAAAAGATGACGGGCAGACCGTCAAGCTCTGTTTTAATGTGATTATTTGAATTATCTATGATTTGTTGTTTTCTTCAATACTGTGTCAGTAATACTTTCTCCTCGCGTCCCCTGTCTGTACCGCATGGTGCTGCCTTGCAAGGCTGACACCTGTCTAGTTCTCCCCGTGGGTTGTGGGAGGCACCTGGATCCAGGCAACACCACGACTCAGGGCGCCGTAGTAGACGCTCAAACCCGTCCCCCGCTGCCGGTAGTCTGCAGACGTCTCGGGATGATTGAATAAAGAGTATAAACAAATAAGTTTTCTTACAACAAACAACATGCAACATAATCAATTCATCAGCCAGACAATGGCTGTGCTAGCACTGAAATATGCCAGGTATCAATCCACCGCCAGTTAACATGCACACTTCCTCCCCTGACGACTCAGGGTGCGGGGGTACAGAAAGAGAGGCAGAGGGAGAACACGTACACTTGTGATGCTGTGTGTTGTCAACCTCGCATGTGATGAAGAGTGTATGTGATAGTGTAGTTTTTTATCTGGTGTATACTGGATTAGGTGCAGCTTGTTCTAGTATTCTGATGGGCCTTTTGATCCAGCACTCAGTTGATATATGTATTGTCTTTGAGGATAGTCCGTATTTTTTGTTTCATCTTATATCCATAGTGTAATGTTTTTTTTTTTTTTTATGTAGGAAGGACACTGGCCAAGGGCAACAAAAATCCAATAAAAAAATGCCCACTGAAATGGCAGTCCCATAAAAGGGTCAAAGCAGAAGTAAAAAAATGATGAATAAGTGTCTTGAAACCTCCCTCTTGAAGGAATTCAAGTCATAGGAAGGTGGAAATACAGAAGCAGGCAGGGAGTTCCAGAGTTTACCAGAGAAAGGGATGAATGATTGAGAATACTGGTTAACTCTTGCGTTAGAGAGGTGGACAGAATAGGGGTGAGAGAAAGAAGAAAGTCTTGTGCAGCGAGGCCGCGGGAGGAGGGGAGGCATGCAGTTAGCAAGATCAGAAGAGCAGTTAGCATGAAAATAGCGGTAGAAGACAGCTAGAGATGCAACATTGCGGCGGTGAGATAGAGGCTGAAGACAGCCAGTTAGAGGAGAGGAGTTGATGAGACGAAAAGCTTTTGATTCCACCCTGTCTAGGCAATAGGACGGTAGTTTGAGGGATTAGAACGGTCACCCTTTTTAGGAACAGGTTGAATGTAGGCAAACTTCCAGCAAGAAGGAAAGGTAGATGTTGACAGACAGAGCTGAAAGAGTTTGACTAGGTAAGGTGCAAGCACGGAGGCACAGTTTCGGAGAACAATAGGAGGGACCCCAACAGGTCCATAAGCCTTCCGAGGGTTTAGGCCAGCGAGGGCATGGAAAGCATCATTGCGAAGAATTTTAATACGTGGCATGAAGTAGTCAGAGGGTGGAGGAGAGGAAGGAACAAGCCCAAAATCGTCCAAGGTAGAGTTTTTAGCAAAGGTTTGAGCAAAGAGTTCAGCTTTAGAAATAGATGTGATAACAGTGGTGCCATCTGGTTGAAATAAAGGAGGGAAAGAAGAAGAAGCAAAGTTATTGGAGATATTTTTGGCTAGATGCCAGAAGTCACGAGGGGAGTTAGATCTTGAAAGGTTTTGACATTTTCTGTTAATGAAGGAGTTTTTGGCTAGTTGGAGAACAGACTTGGCATGGTTCCGGGCAGAAATATAAAGTGCATGAGATTCTGGTGATGGAAGGCTTAAGTACCTTTTGTGGGCCACCTCTCTATCATGTATAGCACGAGAACAAGCTGTGTTAAACCAAGGTTTAGAAGGTTTAGGACGAGAAAAAGAGTGAGGAATGTACGCCTCCATGCGAGACACTATTACCTCTGTTATGCGCTCAGCACACAAAGACGGGTCTCTGACACGGAAGCAGTAATCATTCCATGGAAAATCAGCAAAATACCTCCTCAGGTACCCCCAACTAGCAGAGGCAAAACGCCAGAGGCATCTTCACTTAGGGGATCCTGAGGAGGGATTGGAGCGATAGGACAAGATACAGATATGAGATTGTGATCGGAGGAGTCCAACGGAGAAGATAGGGTGACAGCATAAGGATTAGAGGTCAGGAAAAGGTCAAGAATGTTGGGCGTATCTCCAAGACGGTCAGGAATACGAGTAGGGTGTTGCACCAATTGCTCTAGGTCATGGAGTATAGCAAAGTTGAAGGCTAGTTCACCAGGATGGTCAGTGAAGAGAGAGGAAAGCCAAAGCTGGTGGTGAACATTGAAGTCTCCAAGAATGAAGATCTCTACAAAAGGGAAGAGGGTCAGAATGTGCTCCACTTTGGAGTTGTCTTTAGAGTGACTGGCCCCTTGTGTTGTGAGACACAAAGGGAAACGTTCAGTGAGGTCACAGCTGGGTTTAATGTTGATCGGCTCTACTTTTGATTATTAAAGTAATTCTTGTGTAGTTTTAGTGTAAGGTATTTTTCGCCATGTGCAAAAAGGAGTGTTGAGTAATTTCAACGCTACTAACAAAAGTACAAAACGCTACTAACAAAAGTACAGAAACTCCAGAATTTCGCTGCCAAAGTCATGAACTACATGAACTACAGTGGCTCGCTATTAAAGAAAAAATAACATACGATACAACAGTAGCAATCTCAACTGTAAATCAAGTCACCTATGGCACTAGATTAAATAAAAAAACAAGCTGTATGTCCCAAAGGTAAATGCTGACACTGGAGGTGAGAGGTCCACGTATATGCAACGACCTCCCAACATTTAAGTTCAGAGATTTTTTGTTTTAATCAAAGTTAATGTTTTATGAAATTTTTATTGGCTTGAGATTTTTAACTTCTCTAATTCAACTTTGTCGTAATTGTACCGCAATCTTTATGTTTCTACGGCTTTATTATTATTTTGACATTTTTATATATCTTATTTTAAGAATTACATCTTTATGCACTTTCCTTAAATCTTTTGTGATAATATTAAGTTTTCCATTGTAAAAAAGAATAACAAACGTAAGTGGAAAATAAATTTATTATTACTATTATTATTATTATTATTATTATTATTATTATTATTATTATTATTATTATTATTATTATTATTATTATTATTATTATTTATTATTATTATTATTATTATTATTACGATCTCTCTCTCTCTCTCTCTCTCTCTCTCTCTCTGATTCTCTCTCTGATTCTCTCTCTCTCTGATTCTCTCTCTCTCTCTCTCTCTCTCTCTCTCTCTCTCTCTCTCTCTCTGATTCTCTCTCTCTCTGATTCTCTCTCTCTCTCTCTCTCTCTCTGATTCTCTCTCTCTCTCTCTCTCTCTCTCTCTGATTCTCTCTCTCTCTCTCTCTCTCTCTCTCTCTCTCTCTCTCTCTCTCTCTCTCTCTCTCTCTCTCTCTCTCTCTCTCTCTCTCTCTCTCTCTCTCTCTCTCTCTCTCTCTCTCTCTCTCTCTCTCTCTCTCTCTCTCTCTGATTCTCCCTCTCTCTCTCTCTCTCTCTCTCTCTCTCTCTCTCTCTCTCTCTCTCTCTCTCTCTCTCTCTCTCTCTCTCTCTCTCTCTCTCTCTCTCTCTCTCTCTCTCTCTCTCTCTCTCTCTCTCTCTCTCTCTCTCTCTCTCTCTCTCTCTCTCTCTCTCTCTCTCTCTCTCTCTCTCTCTCTCTCTCTCTCTCTCTCTCTCTCTCTCTCTCTCTCTCTCTCTCTCTCTCTCTCTCTCTCTCATTCTCTCTCTCTCATTCTCTCTCTCTCATTCTCTCTCTCTCTCTCTCTCTCTCATTCACTCTCTCATTCTCTCTCTCATTCTCTCTCTCTCTCTCTCTCTCTCTCTCTCTCTCTCTCTCTCTCTCTCTCTCTCTCTCTCTCTCTCTCATTCTCTCTCTCTCATTCTCTCTCTCTCTCTCTCTCTCATTCTCTCTCTCATTCTCTCTCTCTCATTCTCTCTCTCTCTCTCTCTCTCATTCTCTCTCTCATTCTCTCTCTCATTCTCTCTCTCTCTCTCTCTCTCTCTCTCTCTCTCTCTCTCTCTCTCTCTCTCTCTCTCTCTCTCTGCACATTTACTAGGTGGCATGTCTCGGGATATTGCACAGCAGACATATCACATACCATTATCTTCTCATGGAAGTAAACATATTCTCTTGGAATATTCATCAGAAATATCACATACAGTTATCTTATGGAAGTAAACATATTCTCTTGGAATATTCATCAGAAGTATCACATACAGTTATCTTCTCATGGAAGTAAACATATTCATTTTAACATTATGATGAACACATTCACAGCCGACTGTTACCATTGCATTATTCCCTCTCGTGTCTGTCTAAAGCTAAGGACATCTTGCTTACCGTTACTATACATCTGTACATGCAGACACAACTTATGGCTAGCAATGACATGCATCAGTCCTTTCCTTACACAGGAGGAGCATTTTTTATAGCATTATAATTACCTAATGAATTACACGCTTGACACATAACACAATAATTAATCTTACCTTTAACACAAATATTTTTACTTAACACTAGCTCTTTTTTTTCATGTATTTTTCAATTTTGTTAATTTTATTTTTTTTATTTTTGTTTTATCTTTTTTCATTTACTAGTTTATCTTTTCTAATAAGTACATCAGTCTTACCTCTAACACAAATATTTTTCCTTAACACTACATCTTTATTTCCTTTTGTATTTTGATTTTATCTTTTATTTTATTTTATTTATTTTATTTTATTTTTTATTTTATTTTTATTTTTTTCCTTAACAAGAGGCGCTTCAACGCGGCGCCGCTCCACACCCCCGCCCCTGCAGCCTGCTCCTCACGCCCGTCCTGCCAGCCTGGCCAGGGCCTCGCCCCTCCAGCCTGCTCCACACGTTGCCCTTCTTTCCGCCTGCCTGACCCGCCCCCTCCACCTTCTCCCCCAGTCTGTCCCACACGCTGCTCACCGTCACCACTCTCTTCTCTTCCTGTGTCCGTGCCGCTGCTGCTGCTGCCCGAGGGAGGCACAGCTGCACGACCACGCGTACTGCCTGGCTCCGGTCAGGGCCAGGCTCACTGCTCGCTGCCCGCTCGTCGGCATCCTGCTGTGGCGTGTGGGACAGGGGGGCGGTCACGTGGTGGCGCTCTTCGGCAGCCTTCTCCACTGGCGGCGCGTCGCTCATCACCTGCGCCACGTCGATGCCCTTGCAGAACGCGGCATAGCCCGTGTGGTTGCCCAGGCAGGTGTACACCCCGTGGCAGCCTGCCCGCGCCAGCAGGTCTCGGGCCTCGCCCAGTGCCACGTTGGTGTGGTGCGCCGACCTGTACGTCAGGACAGCAAAACCCCGGTGGCTGTCGCGGCGCTGACGCCGGTGGCGCGGCATGTGCTCCAGGCGCAGGGGCCCCACGCTGCGGAATACCTGGAGCAGCCGCGATCGGGGAAAGCTGAACTTGACGCCGGTCACCAGCACGGAGAGGTGCTTCCAGCGCACTTCCTGGCCCAGGCGGGCTATGTCCTCGTTGCTGGGCACCGTCACCGTGACCGCGTCCTCCTCGTCGTCAGACTCGTCCTCGTCATCCTCACTTCCTGCGGCGCCTTGGCCGACTTCACTCGTGCTCCTGCTGGATGCCCCGCACTCAGCCTGTGCCGGCTCGCCGGGAGTGGGGGCATCTCCTTCCTCATCCTGCTTCTCACTGGCTGGGCTAAGCCTGGCCTGCTTGGCAGGGGTGGGAGCGTCGTCCGGCTGCCAGTCTGGGGGACAGTGTCTCTTCAGGGACCTGCCCGCCAGCTGTTCTCGACGCTCTACGGGCCCTTCGCGGCGGAGGTGTGGCCGCTGCTCATCCCCGCGTGGGTTGAGCTTCGCTTTCTTCGCTGGAGGACACGCGGCGTCGCTCCAGTCAACGCGGCACTTTCGCTTTGAGGAAGGCGTCATAAGAGGACGCTCCTCTTCCCTGAAGGGGATTAACTTCGCTTTCTTCGCTGGAGGACACGCGGCATCGCTCCAGTCAATGGCGCTCTTTCGCTTTGAGGAAGGCGTCATAAGAGGACGCTCCTCTTCCCTGAAGGGGATTAACTTCGCCTTCTTCGCTGGAGGACACGCGGCGTCGCTCCAGTCAACGCGGCACTTTCGCTTTGAGGAAGGCGTCATAAGAGGACGCTCCTCTTCCCTGAAGGGGAACTTCGCCTTCTTCGCGGGCGGACATGCCTCGTCGCTGCGGTCAGCGGGGCACTTTCGCTTTGAACAATACATGCTTCGTTATAGTCGCTGCGCTGATCTGCGGAGAAAATGTACTGCTGTCTTGGAGAACCAAGGTTTGCGATACTCGCTACCAACCTGGAGGGTGTCAGAACCTCAGCACATTTTTCTCTAAAAAAATTATTTTCAGATTATGCAAATTGGGAGCGACTTAACTCCAACCTCCCCATCCAACCCCAGGCAATCCCAGCTCCATTATAGACGGGAAGCAGTAAATGCATACCTTCACTACTCCTGTATATCATTACTACTACACCAATACTATTAGTGCAGTGCAGTAAATGCATCACCTTCACTACTCCTGTATATCATCACTACTATATCATTACTAATAGTGCAATGGCTTGAAGTGTGTAGCTTCCTTGATTCTGATGTCTGCAAACATGAAGCTGGCATGAGAACTGTCGGTGTTTGTGAGTGTAGAGAGAGAGAGAGAGAGAGAGAGAGAGAGAGAGAGAGAGAGAGAGAGAGAGAGAGAGAGAGAGAGAGAGAGAGAGAGAGAAAACAGCCATCTCGCTAAGTACAGGTAAACACCTGGGTCGTGGATACAGCCCCAGCTGCCCCGGCCACACCGCGCTCACACTCGTCCCATCACCAAAGACAGTTTATACAAAAGTACGCGAAGTGGTGGAACAATTTTCTAGCCTCACATATGTGCCCGGACGACCTGAGTGTTGCCGTGTGTGGGTCTCAGAAATTTAAAGAGCTGCCGCATGTTTGGTTCACAGTGGTGCGTGACAGTGACACAAGTCAATGACTTGGATAGTGGAATTAGTAGTGATGTTAGTAAATTTGCGGATGACACAAAGATAGGTAGATTAATTAGGTCAGAATCGGATGCCATCACCTTGCGTGCCGATTTAGATAGGATGAATGAATGGACGGACAGATGGCAAATGCAATTTAATATCAACAAATGCAAAGTACTTAGCGAAGGGAGAGGAAACCCACACCGTAGGTACACAATAAACAACGAAACTCTGGTAGGTTCAGGGAACGAAATAAATAGAGATAGAGAGAGAGAGATAGAGAGAGAGAGAGAGAGAGAGAGAGAGAGAGAGAGAGAGAGAGAGAGAGAGAGAGAGAGAGAGAGAGAGAGAGAGAGAGAGAGAGAGAGAGAGAGAGAGAGAGAGAGAGAACATCCAACACGATGTTTTATCTTGCAACAACGGAATCCGTGTATTTACCTTGTATAATACACGTTGTTTCACTACTCGCTGAGCGTGATATAATAGTTAGAATTTCAGTGCAAACCGAGCGGAACAAATATCAAAAGTGCAATTAAAAAGAGAGTGAAATTTATACATGTTATGTATATACCACTCTTTTGCCTGCATGCAAACTTTGGTACACTAAGTTATAGTTGTGTACGCGACAGAGAGAGAGAGAGAGAGAGAGAGAGAGAGAGAGAGAGAGAGAGAGAGAGAGAGAGAGAGAGAGAGAGAGAGAGAGAGAGAATCCATACATGACACCTTCGCTCTACCACCACCAGTACTTTCCAGTCTTATCTTTTATCCTTCCGGTCACACAATGCAAAGGACACAACGCAACTCTCTCTCTCTCTCTCTCTCTCTCTCTCTCTCTCTCTCTCTCTGTATGTGTGTGTGTGTGTGTGTGTGTGTGTGTGTGTGTGTGTGTGTGTGTGTGTGTGTGTGTGTGTGTGTATTAATTATTTTCTCTGAGGGAGACCGGAACTGGTTATAAGTCATAAATCTTTTCTTTTTTTTTATTTTACCAAGGCTTCGTTCCTTATTAAGTGCCTGATTTGTGGATTTCCTACACCTGCGCTAAGTACTTCACCACTGCTAATAGTCTCGGGGGTTTCTATCTCGTGAGTGGTGTACATCACGCGCATTTCATAAAGTTTATTTGATAACTCTGAAACACATACGGGTAACTTTAAAGAATGATTCGTTTCACAATTTTTGCTTTTCACTCAATTAGTTAAAAAAAAAAAATGCCATGAAAACTTCATTTGTATATCTACTATTAGAAGTGATAAAACTAATTCTTGTGCCTTGCATATCAAGCAAAAATAATAATTTTTTTTCACAGTTTTTGTTTTCATTCTTTTGTATCTCCATTGTTTTCAAACAATTTGTAAATCATTAATAAAAAAAAATCTTCCTTCAGATGTAAAGTTTAGTTGTACCTTTTATTGATACCAAATAATAGACAATCAGATTTATAGCAAAATGTGTAATTTTTAAGCCGGAAAAAAAAAACACTTCGAGACATTAGTCGTCAAAGTTTTTTTTTTTTTTTTTTCATATCCTGTGTGCCTTGCCACTTGTGTTTGTTTGATTGGCACGAGATCTTCACATATTGTTGCCTATACATCCTACTTTCTGTAGAACTGGAATAGGTGCCTGGTCCACCCTTCAAAAAGGTATTATTTACACAATGATGAATGTAAGAAAAGGCGACACCTTCCTCATGTTCGCCAGATTCATTGCTAGTACTCTCCAGCCTGGCATTCCTCGTTCACATTTTTCTTTCTCTTGACTTTTGGTGTTGCATGTCAGCTTCTCTCTTGGTCTTTCCAGTGGAAATAATTCTTTAATATAGCGTCAGATCAAAGGATATTTAAATACTATTATGTTTGATTCTGAGTAACCAAAGTTGTGTTCAAGTGCTGTGTGCACGACCAGAAACCTGACCCTGAAGAGCCCATAAAATTTGACTTTAGGGCATTTATTCCTCATCTTCGAGAGTAGACTCCCATCACGGTTCTGTGTAGCGGTGGTGGTAGTGGTGTCCTATGGCTGGCTGCTAAGGGCTGGTTTTGAGACTCAGTCGTGCTCTCATGACTCCATCTTGTCTTGCAGGCATTCTTTAGGTTATCTGTCTTTGTTTTCTCCATCAGTCTCTTGTACGGCATCCTTGGCAACTACTTCCAAGAGAAATTAGAAGACAAAGAGCGTAACAATATCAGCCCATTGCGAGCCAGGGAGACAGTAGGAAAGGAGGCCCCACATCCAAGCTATCCCGCTCTCACTGGCGTGTTACCCTCACCAGGAGAGAAGAAGGATGGCAAGTGATAAAACGTCGAAGGAAAAAAAATTTCTATCTTAGATTTTGAGAATAATATCAATATCATCATCATTGGTCACCACGTGGAGCGGCGCGCGTGAGGCAATGACGCAACAACGCCAGCCATGTAAATCATGCTCTAGTGACGTGATATACTCGTATATATATATATATATATATATATATATATATATATATATATATATATATATATATATATATATATATATATATATATATATATATATATATATATATATATATATATATATATATATATATATATATTATATGGTTATAAGTCATAAATCTTTTCTTTTTTTTTTTATTTTACCAAGGCTTCGTTCCTTATTATATATATATATATATATATATATATATATATATATATATATATATATATATATATATATATATATATATATATATATATATATATATATATATATATATAATTTCTCTCTCTCTCTCTCTCTCTCTCTCTCTCTCTCTCTCTCTCTCTCTCTCTCTCTCTCTCTCTCTCTCTCTCTCTCTCTCTCTCTCTCTCTCTCTCTCTCTCTCTCTCTCTCTCTCTCTCTCTTTTAATTTTGTCTTTTATATATTTTGTATAAATAGCTTTCTTTGCCTGAAAGATCACTTTCTTTCCTACACTCTCAGCACAGAAACCGATTTTACTAGATTTTAGAAATATTCGTCGAAAAATACCCTTCACCCACGGACGCATTTGCCATCCATCTGTCCATTTGTTAATCTAATCCACAGTCTGTCTGCAGGGCGGTTACATCGGAAATCGATCTAATCATCCTACACACCTTCGCGTCCTCTGCAAATTTATTAGTACCACAACTAATTCAGATCATTAATATATCATATTACAAATACTGATCCTAAATATGAATCCTGTGGCACCCTACTGATTATTGACCCCACTCGGATCTACAGCACTGAATGTAACTGTGTCGCTTGCCACAAAACCATGACCTTATCAGCCTAAAACTTTCCCGTCTCTCACATGCGACACAAGTATTATACAGACAAACACTACACGCCACCTGCAGGGAAACTCCTTGTTGTGTAGCAAATAACTTTCATCTCTGCATATTTTTTTCCTCGGTAAAACAAAAAGTGGGTTGAAGTGTGTGTGTGTGTGTGTGTGTGTGTGTGTGTGTGTGTGTGTGTGTATATATATATATATATATATATATATATATATATATATATATATATATATATATATATATATATATATATATATATATATATATATATATATATATATATATATATATATATATATATATATATATATATATATATATATATATATATAATCCCTCAAACTACCATTCCATTGGTTTAATTTCCTGTCTCTCTAAAGTGTTTGAATCTATCCTCAACAAGAAGCGGTCTGATCTTGGTACTGTACGTCCCACTCCTCCCGCTGCCTCTCTGCACAATACTTTTTACTTTCACCCTTATTCTGTCTCTCTAGTGCAAGAGTTAACCAGTACTCCCAGTCTTTCATCCTTTTTCTGGTAAAATCTGGAACTCCCTGCCTGACTCTGTATTTCCTCCTTCCTATGCCTTAAGTCGTTCAAGAGGGAGCTTTCAAGGCACTTCTTCACCAGTTTTCGATTATCTTTTTCGATCTCTGTTTAGGGACTGGCACTCTAGTGGGCCTTTTCTCCAACTTTTGTTACCTTTGACCAGTGACCCTCTCACATATAAAAACAATTCATTTGTAGAGTGGTGCATTTAAAAACTTGCCTCTCTCTCTCTCTCTCTCTCTCTCTCTCTCTCTCTCTCTCTCTCTCTCTCTCTCTCTCTCTCTCTCTCTCTCTCTCTCTCTCTCTCTCTCTCTCTCTCTCTCTCTCTCTCTCTCTCTCTCTCTCTCTCTCTCTCTCTCTCTCTCTCTCTCTCTCTCTCTCTCTCTCTCTCTCTCTCTCTCTCTCTCTCTCTCTCTCTCTCTCTGAAGGATGGAATCGAGTGCCAGCAAGTTTTGGAATGCAAAACTTTGTTAAGGAATTCCAAGTATTTCGCCGTTATTTCACATGCCACTTGTAGTAGTAGCAGCAGCAGCAGCAGCAGCAGCAGCAGTAGTATTAGTATTATTATTATTATTAGTAGTAGCAGTAGTAGTAGTAATAGTACTAGTAGTAGAAGTAGTAGTAGTAGCAGTAGTAGTAGTAGTTTTTTTTTTTCATGTAGGAAGGTCACTGGCCAAGGGCAACAAAAATCCAATAAAAAAATATGCCCACTGAAATGCCAGTCCCATAAAACGGTCAAAGCAGTAGTCAAATACTGAGGAATAAGTGTCTTCAAACCCCCCTCTTGAAGGAATTCAAGTCATAGGAAGGTGGAAATACAGAAGCAGGCAGGGAGTTCCAGAGTTTACCAGAGAAAGGAATGAATGATTGAGAATACTGGTTAACTCTTGCGTTAGAGAGGTGGGCAGAATAGGGGTGAGAGAAAGAAGAAAGTCTTGTGCAGCGAGGCCGCGGGAAGAGGGGAGGCATGCAGTTAGCAAGATCAGAAGAGCAGTTAGCATGAAAATAGCGGTAGAAGACAGCTAGAAATGCAACATTGCGGCGGTGAGAGAGAGGCTAAAGACAGCCAGTTAGAGGAGAGGAGTTGATGAGACGAAAAGCTTTTGATTCCACCCTGTCTAGAAGAGCAGTATGAGTGGAACCCCCCAGATATGTGAAGCATACTCCATACATGGACGGATAAGGCTCTTGTACAGAGTTAGCAGCTGGGGGGGGGGTGAGAAAAACTGGCGGAGACGTCTCAGAGCACCTAAGTTCATAGAAGCTATTTTAGCTAGAGATGAGATGCGAAGTTTCCAGTTCAGATTATAAGTAAAGGACAGACCGAGGATGTTCAGTGTAGAAGAGGGGGACAGCTGAGTGTCAGTGAAGAAGAGGGGATAGTTGTCTGGAATGTTGTGTCGAGTTGATAGATGGAGGAATTGAGTTTTTGAGGCATTGAACAATACCAAGTTTGCTCTGCCCCAATCAGAAATTTTAGAAAGATCAGAGGTCAAGCGTTCTGTGGCTTCCCTGCGTGAAATGTTTACCTCCTGAAGGGTTGGACGTCTATGAAAAGGCGTGGAAAAGTGCAGGGAGGTATCATCAGCGTAGGAGTGGATATGACAAGAAGTTTGGTTTAGAAGATCATTGATGGATAATAAGAAGAGAGTGGGTGATAGGACAGAACCCTGAGGAACACCACTGTTAATAGATTTAGGAGAAGAACAGTGACCGTCTACCACAGCAGCAATAGAACGGTCAGACAGGAAACTTGAGGTGAAGTTACAGAGAGAAGGATAGAAGCCGTAGGAGGGTAGTTTGGAAATCAAAGCTTTGTGCCAGACTCTATC
>NC_087180.1:7836614-7846614 GCF_035594125.1 Scylla paramamosain
TTGTTTTTTATCACCGTCGTGATCGTCCCCATCGTGGAGGACGAACAACAGCGATGGTTCTTCGTCTTTATATCTGGCTAAAGGTAAGTGTAAATCTGACTGTTTGCTATTTGACGGGGAGAGAGAGAGAGAGAGAGAGAGAGAGAGAGAGAGAGAGAGAGAGAGAGAGAGAGAGAGAGAGAGAGAGAGAGAGAGAGAGAGAGAGAGAGAGACTGGTTCTCAAATAAAGTAGCAGATGAATGAAATAGGCTTACTAATCAGGATGTTAGCGTCAAGTCAGTAATAATAATAATAATAATAATAATAATAATAATAATAATAATAATAATAATAATAATAATAATAAATTGTTTATTCCATGAAACATGGTTATTCATTTGATCATACACAAGTACAAGTAAAATAAGAAAGCAAATGTAGCTACATCATCAGCTTAGCGTGAGGCCATAAATGCTAAAATGATGAGATAAAATCTACGAGAAATACTATAAAATACTATAAAATAATACCTAAAATAAAGCTAAAACTAAAATAAGACTAGACACAAAATTAAAATATTGGAGAAATGTTAAAATATGAAATCTAGCTAGATAGTGTAAAAAATAAATACAAATGTGGAGACCTAATTCAACACATTTAACAGTAGATTTCTAAGACTAGATTTGAAACTGTGTAGGCTTCCAGACGTGGTAATATAGTGAGGGAGCTCATTCCATAACTTGGGCCCACACACCGTAGTGGCCCTGGCACCAGTGTCTGTTTTAGTTCTTTTTATATACAGGTTATTTCCTTGTCTTGTTGTGGTGGTTGTATTATCTCTGACTGTGGGAAGGCTTATGTACCAGTCTGGGTATAGTCCATTCATTGATTTATACACTGTAGTACACTTCTCTAAATAATATTTGTCTTTCACAGTCAGCCACTCTAGTTCTTTTATGATAGGAGTCACGTGGTCATATTTTCTTGCACCTCCAGTTACAACTTTAGCAGAAAAGTTCTGTAGTTTTTGTACAGTAAGAATGAGAGAGTTTTGTTGGTAGAGCCCCAGATACAAATACAATAATTAATGAGGCTAAGCACTAAAGACTGTACAATAACTTTAAGAGTGGGTTTGTCAAAGTTCTCACTAACTCTGTTTATAAACATTAATGTTCCCATTATTTTAGTATTTAATTCTGCAATGTGCACATCAAATAACGTATTTGTCAAAATAGACACCCAAATTTTTTACATGCGTAGTCGGGTATATATGTACTCCATTACAATTTATAGAAATGTCAGGGGGAACATGGGCTAACAGTTGCCTATTTCCAATGAAAATGCATTGCGTTTTTTTGTTATTTAATAATAGACCATTTGTTAGGAAATAAAGTTCTATATTTCGCAATGCATTTTCAGTGTTGGAGATGAGCTCATCAAAATTTTCGACAGTATCAGCTTCGAGGAATTGGGTGTCTTCCGCGTATTGTATCAAAGATGTCTCAACTTTCTCATTAAGATCATTGACGTATATAGAAAATAAAATTGGGCCAAGAATTGAGCCTTGTGGAACCCCGTAACGTACGTTTTCTTTCTTAGATATTGTATTATTTAAGCGAACGGATTGTGATCTATCTTGAATATAATTTGCAAACCAAAAATTGTCAATATTAAGCTTAATGCACTTATTGAATAAATTATCGTGGCTGATACTGTCAAAGGCTTTTGTTAGGTCACATAAAGTCAATACAGAAATTTTCTTCGAGTCCATATTATCATAAATTTGATCTGTAACGACAGTAAGAGCAGTTTCTGTAGACAGTCTAGGACAGAACCCGTGCTGCGTATTAGACAAGAGTTTATTAGTTTCCAAATAATGCGAGAGCTGGCTAGCAACTACTTTTTCAAGAATTTTAGAAAGAATGGGTAAAAGAGAAATAGGTCTGTAAATATTAAAATTATTAGTATCACCACTTTTAAAGAGTGGAACTACCACAGCATGTTTCCAAGTAGTAGGAAAGATACCTGTGACAATGGAAGTGTCAACAATGCAAGTTAGATAGAATGTGATAACAGACAATGAGTCTTTTACGAAAGTTAAAGGAATACCATCAGAGCCTACTGAGCTTGTGTCTCTAAGTCCTTTTATATTAAGAATTATAGTGTCAGTGTCAACACGTTGCGGTCTAAAATTATTGTCACCATCAAAGGTATTAGTCATATCATTAAAAAGCATCACATTTTCACCATGGAGCGTCTCTTGAGTTTTTTTCGTAAGTATTTCTTCCAACATCTGCAAAGTGTTTATTAAAATCGTTAGCTTTAGTAATTTCATTATCAAAGTTGCAATTACTGGCATTGTGTTTAGAATTGGGGATTATTTCTCTTATTGTTTTCCATGCCTTTGCAACATTACCTTTATTTTCATTAAGTTTATTACTGTAGTACTTGTTTTTACTTTCATCACTGAGAGTCTTGATTTGCTTCTTCTCTCGCTTATGCTGATCCTGAAGGGCAGCGTTTTGTCTGTCAAATCTAAGCTTTTTTCGAGTTTCATTTTTAAGTTTTATGATCTCCTGTAGATGATCCGTCATCCATGGTGCAAATGGTCGTTTAATTTCTTTCGGTACATAGGGAGCACAATCGTCCAAACATTTAATAAAATTAGAAGTAAAAATCTCAACCTGCCTGTTGACATCGTCTGTGTATAAAATTTTATTAAAATGTTCCCTACTTTCAAGTATTTTAAAGCAAAAATCTTCTTTCGTATATTTACCGAGGTGGCGGAAGGTTTTAATCATTGGCAGCCTCTTAGGTTTGTTAACGTCAACAGTTATGCCGACGAGGTCGTGGTCTGCTACCTCCTGCGGGACAACGTCACAGATGAGCACAGAACTAGGCTTATTGGTGATGATAAGGTCTAATAGTGTCGAGGACGTATGGGTAATTCTAGTCGGTTTGTTGACCAACTGCGTTAATTTGCTGGCTTTTATAAGCCTAGACATTTTATTATCCTTATCCAGTAAATTGTCATTAAAATCGCCTAAAACATATAATGCCTTATTTTTTAAAACAATCATTTTAAAAATGTCTTGTATATAGTTAAAAGAGGTAACTGGGGCCTTAGGGTATCTGTAGACACACCCTACAATGATAGATGGTAATTTCCGACATTGTATTGTCACCCATAAGTCCTCAACTCCCTCCTGCCTCGGAGCATTAAAATTAATCACATTAGTCGTTAAAATGTCCTTCACGTAAATACATACATCACCACCGCGTCCACCATCACGACGGAAAATCTTATATCCTGGTAACTTGACAAAATCATCCGTAGAATTGGGAGCGAGCCACGATTCACTTACACATAGTACATCAGTATTTCTTTCTTCTATTAACAGTCTTATTACATCCATGTTTCCCAACAGTGACTGAGCGTTTACATGTTCAACTGTAAAAAAAATTTCCTTTGGTTTCTACAGCGGCTATAACTTCTTTGCCGTTGTCCTATGGTGTGTAATATTGACACAGGCGGCTCTTGTGCCCTGGGCGCCTGCAAATGCCACACGACAGTTTGTGATCGAACCTACAATTTACTTGTACATGATTAAATTCTCCACAATTGTAACATCCAACTTTACCGTTTTGAAGTCTGTTGTTGAGCACTGTGTCTCTAAACGCGTCTGTATGTCCTCCATTATCGTATTGGTAACGCTGGGAAACATCTATGGTTGAATAGTTTCACGTTCCCGGCGTACTGAAGGTGTATGGTTTGGTGGTGAATTTTCTCCATATCGACCCCTCCTGCCTGAGGGGTGAACAAGGGAACGATTGTGGGCTGTATGGTCACGTGCTATTGCCGCACCGCTCAGGGTTGCAGCATAGCTGTGGGAGCTACACTCGCTTCTCCTTTCATTTTCGTTAGTCCACTGTTGTCTCATTGTTGTTCTTCCGGGAGCGTAGTGAGATGCGGCAGGTGCAGTTGGTGGGCGATGGGATGCAGGTCTGTGCGAGGTGAACGTAGTACGTTGAGGAGAAGTACTTCGTGAGTAGGAGTTGTAGGTGCGTAAGACAGGCGAGTGGGTGGTTGTTGGGTTGGCAGGAATGCCAGCGCTCAGGGAAGGTAGTGGTGGGGCTGGTCTTGTGTTGTCTTGGGCTTGGCCAGCGCTACGCCGCTCATTTGCTTGTATTGTAGATGCATGTGCTTTTCTTTTAATATCCCAATTATCACACAGCTTGAGTTGAGGACACTGTCTGCTGATTGTAGATAATAACTTTATGGCCCCCAGTCTGTTGAGCCAGAAGTTTGAGTTCGTCCCCTTGTCAAAGCAGAGGTCGTCAAGTTCACCGGTACCAAGTGTAAATATAGGGACGGTATCGATGACTGGTATACCGTTCGTATTGCTCCATGTGGCAAGATGGTCATTGAAGGATCTAATTTTCTCTTGAATTTCCTTCTGCGTAGAGTATAGTGCGACTTGACATACATACACTTTCATTGTGTTGTTTTTCTCCTTCAAATGACTTATAAGAGAACCCAAGTTGTCAAGTATTGTTGCCGATGAGTGTTCTTCAAGTATGTCAGTAGAGCCACAGTGGATGATACATACTGATGGAGATTTAGGTAATTTTTCGCTGACCCAGCATTTGAGTAGGTCCATGTTGGCACCAGGGATGGTTTCCACGGAGCTGCTGTGATGTAGGTCGGAGTTGTAGATGGAGCGTAAGTTGGAGTCACCGAGGAGGAGGCAGGTGTCAGTGTGTTGGTTTCCTCCGTTATCACACTGGTGATGTTCCAACTCAGTCACACGTTGTTGCAGTTGTTCGATCGTGTTATATGCTGCCTTCACTTCAGTATTTAACAAGTCTATCTCCATCTCTTTTGTTGCCAGTTTCGACTTAATCATCTTAATTTCCCTCGCCATGTGCGTAAGACTCAGATCCTCAGACACGGCGTTGTCCTCGTGATTGGCCGTGGTGTCCTGCGTAATACTCAGATCCTCAGACTCGGCGTTGTCCTCGTGATTGGCCGTGGTGTCCTGCTGGTTTTGGGTGGAGCGTGTCGGTGTAACGTCGCTGTTTGATAAAGGGTGTGACTCCGTATCTCCGGACTCTGTCTGTAGCTTTTCCAATATCATTTCTATTAACTGGTTTTTAGTTGTCCAGATATTTTTAATACCTAGCTCACGACATCGTTTCTGTAGATTGGACCTGAGATAGTTTTTATCGAGGAATTCCCTCGTAGGGTGCATTAGAGTTGGCACTGTGTCGGGCGGTGTTGCCAGGTGGGGCGTCGCCACCTGTGCTGCTTGCTGCCTCCCTTCCGATTCTGTTAAGTTTTTTGGGTTTTTGTCAGATGTACTAGGGGACACAGTATCTTCATTATTACCTCCCATACTGGTGGTCTAGTAGCTGAGGCGTGTTGCGTGTATTATATTCTAGTGTGGATATTGGGTATATATATGGGTTACCCGAGTGGCTAGGTTTGATGTTGGTATCGATGACGTCACTATAGTACTTAGTGCGCATGCGCAGACCGGGAAAATTTTGTCAAGGGAAGGTCTAGACTGTAGCGTCAGTTCTTACAAGCTAAAAAAAAAAACGACTAAGTCCAGACACTTCACAATTCAAAAACTAAACCAGCACGTTCTTAATGATCTTATGCGCCTTTTATCAGGTCTTGGTGTGTTGGCAGCCAACAGGTCAGTCTAGAGCCACTAAAACATGAGAGCAGGACCCAACCACTGTTTGTTTACACGCCGAGGATCCCGAGGGGACTTTGAAAAGAGATCATACAGATCTGTTATGCATGGGGACAATAGGTGGATGTAGGTGGGTAGGTGGGTATGTTTCATGCAGGACTACCGCGTGTAGGCCTGATGGCTTCTTTCTATCTTGTGATTATATTCTAATGCTCTCTCTCTCTCTCTCTCTCTCTCTCTTCAAAGATAGCGTCCAAAGGGATTCATTGTTAATTTGCTACTGTTATGAACCTCAATACCTAGAGTCCTAACAAATTTCAGTGGCTGAATCTACTCATGAAAGTTCATAACAGCTACGGCGTCCAGTACAACAATCTACGAAAGTCCATCAACAACAGTGTGCACCAAGAAATCTTGCCTGTTACAACAATGACTGACGGTGACCATCGTAAACAAACATGGCACCGGACTTCCAGTCAACTCGGACGCTCAGTTACTATTGTCTAGCTTCGAGAAGATCAAATTACTCATAAATGGGCAGGAAACCGACATCCTTTGCATCAGCGAGATGTGGCTCCTTCCCCAGGCTCCTGACAAATCTCTTAAAAAACTTGGTTATAACTTATTCCGACATGACAAAGGGCCTGGAGGAGGCGTCTGTACATATGCATGTAAGGGATTACTTAAGTTCTAAGATTATAACTTCTATTAAAACTCCTGTTGGTGTCGAGGATGTGTGGGTGACAGGATAGTCTAAGAAGCTGCCTTCACTTTTCTTAGGATCGTGGGACCTACGTAATAACACCATACATCCTTGATGACTTCAATGAAATCTTCTAGCCACTGACAGTAAACTAAAGAAAACGAAAGACTCATATAGGATGCTCCACCTAATTAATGCACCTACTCGAATCACATCCCAATATTCTACACTACTAGACGTAGTAATAATTACTAGTAAACTGACAGCGTTGCCAACTTTGACACTCTTCCGACTACGATAGCTGAGCATGACGTGGTAAGTATTACCATAAATATAAGTAAACCTAAGAATCCTGACCCAGAGAAGACGTTTCGTTGTATGGCCAACTATAGTAAAGATAATTTTTGTGACCTATCTAGTAAATCTGCTACCCTCAATAAAATCGTGTCGACTGAAATTGTAGATCAAGTTGAAATTTTTAACAGTTTTTATTTATTGTCTCGACCAGGTTGCACACACTACAACCAGACTAATCACCAGACCTCCTGCCACACAGATTGTAGATAACATTAAAGAATCAGTGAAATCTAGAGATGCCTTACATGCACTATTTAGATCAGATCTAGAAAAAACAGTGCAAAGCTGAAAAGAAGCGTGTAAAGTCCTAAGTACACAATGCTAAGGATTCTTCCTACTTTGATCAGTTTGAGCAAAGTAAAGGCGACACAGCACAGACATGGAGTAACATAAGGAACATTATTTCGGAAAGGAAGACTCAAACAAATGTTTTCGACGTTGATGAAGAACTGAGGGCTGATACACCAGACGGCATAGTTATTGAATTTGATGGCAACGACATTCCAGGCAGTAAACATGTAAAAAATCTAGGAGTATATTTTGATCGACACAGGTTTGACGTAAATGGCATCTTGATGTTTATAAACAGAGTTCAGGATTCATCTGACAAAAAGACTCGGGTCATCGTTGTACAAGCATTAGTACTCAGTTTAATTAATTATAGTCTACTCGTAAAAATCTTGGGGAACACAAACATCATTTTGATCAAACAGTTCAAAAGCTCTAGAATTTCGCCAATAAGATCGCCGTTGGAGGGAGTAAAAACTCTGACCATTCCACACCCATCCTCCATGAATTAAAGAGGCTCAAAATTAACGATAAACTGAGGCTTGGTCTTTGTACTACGTTTTGAAAGTTCTTAGTAAAGGATTTCCTGACTAAACATTAGCTTTTTATCTGTCTAAATTGTATCAGGCAATAGAACACGACAAAAGTATAACCTGTATGTTCCCCGGGCTAGTAATGATTGCAGCACACGATCATCACTACTGAGCGGACCCAAACACCACAATGATCTGCCAGCTGACATTAAGGATTCAGTCATGCTCCTCTTGCTTATATTTTAAGTCACGACAACCATACTGTAAGGTAGTTGTGTAGTGTGCCGAAGCTCTTGTTAATGTGTATTGTACTATTTGATATCTTATTTTCCATTTCATTTACCATTATATTTTGTTGAGCATCCTATCCACCATTTCATACTTTATTCTTTGCTATATATATATATATATATATATATATATATATATATATATATATATATATATATATATATATATATATATATATATATATATATATATATATATATATATATATATTTTATTATTTTAGTTAAATGTGTTGCCGATTATGTTGCCATTGTTCAATGGAAGAAAGAATTCTGATTCTGACACTCTCTCTCTCTCCTCTCTCTCTCTCTCTCTCTCTCTCTGTCTTTTAACACTCCTAAAAATGAATCCTAATACCCTATTTGCCCTGTTTCTGGCCTCTGTGCATTGCTTTCTTAAACGGAGTTCAGAGCTAACTATAACTCCTGAATCTATTTCGTTCCCTGAACCTACCAGAGTTTGGTTGTTTATTGTGTACCTACGGTGTGGGTTTCCTCTCCCTTCGCTAAGTACTTTGCATTTGTTGATATTAAATTGCATTTGCCATCTGTCCGTCCATTCATTCATCCTATCTAAATCGGCACGCAAGGTGATGGCATCCGATTCTGACCTAATTAATCTACCTATCTTTGTGTCATCCGCAAATTTACTAACATCACTACTAATTCCACTATCCAAGTCATTGACTTGTGTCACTGTCACGCACCACTGTGAACCAAACATGCGGCAGCTCTTTAAATTTCTGAGACCCACACACGGCAACACTCAGGTCGTCCGGGCACATATGTGAGGCTAGAAAATTGTTCCACTACTTCGCGTACTTTTGTATAAACTGTCTTTGGTGATGGGACGAGTGTGAGCGCGGTGTGGCCGGGGCAGCTGGGGCTGTATCCACGACCCAGGTGTTTACCTGTACTTAGCGAGATGGCTGTTCTCTCTCTCTCTCTCTCTCTCTCTCTCTCTCTCTCTCTCTCTCTCTCTCTCTCTCTCTCTCTCTCTCTCTCTCTCTCTCTCTCTCTACACTCACAAACACCGACAGTTCTCATGCCAGCTTCATGTTTCCAGACATCAGAATCAAGGAAGCTACACACTTCAAGCCATTGCACTATTAGTATTTTTTTTTTTTTTTATGTAGGAAGGACACTGGCCAAGGGCAACAAAAATCTAAAAAAAAAAAAAATGCCCACTGAAATGCCAGTCCCATAAAAGGGTCAAAGCAGTGGTCAAAAATTGGTGGATAAGTGTCTTGAAACCTCCCTCTTGAAGGAATTCAAGTCATAGGAAGGTGGAAATACAGAAGAAGGCAGGGAGTTCCAGAGTTTACCAGAGAAAGGGATGAATGATTGAGAATACTGGTTAACTCTTGCGTTAGAGAGGTGGACAGAATAGGGGTGAGAGAAAGAAGAAAGTCTTGTGCAGCGAGGCCGCGGAAGGAGGGGAGGCATGCAGTTAGCAAGATCAGAAGAGCAGTTGGCATGAAAATAGCGGTAGAAGACAGCTAGATATGCAACATTGCGGCGGTGAGAGAGGGGCTGAAGACAGTCAGTTAGAGGAGAGGAGTTGATGAGACGTAGTAGTGATGATATACAGGAGTAGTGAAGGTGATGCATTTACTGCACTGCACTAATAGTATTGGTGTAGTAGTAATGATATACAGGAGTAGTGAAGGTGGTGCATTTACTGTTTCCCGTCTATAATGGAGCTGGGATTGCCTGGAGTTGGATGGGGAGGTTGGAGTTAAGTCGCTCTCAATTTGCATAATCTGAAAATAATTTTTTTAGAGAAAAATATGCCGAGGTTCTGACACCCTCCAGGTTGGTAGCAAGTATCGCAAACCTTGGTTCTCCAAGACAGCAGTACATTTTCTCCGCAGATCAGCGCAGCGACTATAACGAAGCATGTATTGTTCAAAGCGAAAGTGCCCCGCTGACCGCAGCGACGAGGCGTGTCCGCCCGCGAAGAAGGCGAAGTTCCCCTTCAGGGAAGAGGAGCGTCCTCTTATGACGCCTTCCTCAAAGCGAAAGTGCCGCGTTGACTGGAGCGACGCCGCGTGTCCTCCAGCGAAGAAGGCGAAGTTAATCCCCTTCAGGGAAGAGGAGCGTCCTCTTATGACGCCTTCCTCAAAGCGAAAGTGCGCCATTGACTGG
>NC_087180.1:7851614-7866614 GCF_035594125.1 Scylla paramamosain
TTGAAATATGGTTTTATTAAGTTTGGTGTGACCTGGAGTGTTTTTTTTTTTTTAACTATATCTTTTATATTTTGGGTAGTGACTTTAGAAGTGAAGTAGTTGTTGTCATTTAGGTTGTTTGGGTTAGCATGAGGATGGGGAAGGATTTGTGTTTTATTGTTATTTATGTAGTTATTTACTAATTGGTCAGTTGCTGCATCAAAGTGTTGATTGTCACCGGGGCTTATTCTAAAGACATCACTCCAGATATGTCTGAAAATTTCCTCTTTATTTTCCTTGTCATAAATTTTCTGGATATTTTTAATTAGATATGGCTTTAAAATGGTTGGGTTTCCTTTTAGTTTGTTTATGTTCTGCCAGAATTCCTTGGGGTCCTTGCATAGAGAGTTTTGTTTTGTTTTGTTCTCCCAGTACCTCTGGTTCTGATCTATGCATTCTTTTATTACAGCTTGTTTTATTGTTTATGTGTGATGTGTTTAGCATAACTCAATCCATAACTTAAACTAGTTTGAATTAACAGTTTATTCCACCATTGTAGTTCATTTATTCTTTTATTACAAATAGGTTTTTGTATAGTTTTATAGTTTCTTGTAGGAATTTGATTTCTCATCGTAGTCCTTCCCTGAAGAGACTCGTCTAGTGTTTCCTGTGACAGGTGAGGGTTTGTGTTGATGCTGCTGGTTTTAAGTTATACTTCCTTTTTAAATTCATCCCAATTGGTTTTCTTTAGATCGTGTATAGGTAGGGAAGAGATTTTAATGGGTTGTGATGTAATCTTTCTGAGAATAGGTAAGTGGTCAGATGGGGTGGAGGGTCCAGGCTGTATGAGCATATTATGATAAGTTTTGCTTTTGGAAAGTACGATGTCAGGGGTAGATAAAGCATTACACGTGATAAATAAGTGGGAAAGTCAGGTCCTAAGTGTTTTAAGTTTATTGTTGTTGATTAACATAACAAGACCTTTGCTGACAGCATTGCATTTCCGTTTGTCTATGGAAGGGTGGTGTGCGTTCAAGTGTCCTACAGTGTATGTTGGAGTGGCCTGTGAAGCTACTGAGTGGACGTCTGTGAATGGTAAATATGATCTGCGTGAGGGAAGGTAGGTAGTGGCAATATTGATGGGGCCAGTTTCGTCTCACTGGTAACTTGTATAATATCTGTGTCGTAATTGTCTTTTATCTTGTGTTTCAGATTTTGTCTCACAAGAATGGCTGACCCATCGTGCATCTCCTTGCTGGAGTTAATAAGGTAAGTATTGTAATTGTAAATTTTAATATTTTCTTCGGGTTTAAGTCCATGGTTATTTATCAAAATGATGTCTGGGTTAAGTTCTTTGTATATATTCGTCAGAGTTTGTGTTTTCTTCCTCCAGCTGAGTAGGCTGGATAGGGTCATGGCTTAGTGACAGGCGACAGAGAGTGGTAATAAACGGCTCGAAATCCGAGTGGGGTCATGTAATTAGTGGGGTGCTACAGGGATCAGTATTAGGGCCATTGTTATTTCTAATGTATATCAATGACTTGGATAGTGGAATTAGTAGTGATGTTAGTAAATTTGCGGATGACACAAAGATAGGTAGATTAATTAGGTCAGAATCGGATGCCATCGCCTTGCAGGCAGACTTAGATAGAATGAATGAATGGACGGATAGATGGCAAATGCAGTTTAATATCAATAAATGCAAAGTGCTTAGCGTAGGTAGAGGAAACCCACACAATAGGTACACATTAGACAACCAAACTCTGGTAGGTACAGGGTACGAAAGAGATTTAGGAGTTATAGTTAGCTCTGAACTCCGTCTAGGGAAACAATGCATAGAAGCCAGAAACAAGGCAAATAGGGTACTAGGATTCATTTTTAGGAGTGTTAAAAGTAGAAGGCCGGGAGTAATATTAAAGTTATACTTGGCGCTGGTCAGACCTCATGTAGACTACGCGGTGCAGTTCTGGTCCCCACATTACAGGAAAGATATAGGTCTATTAGAATCAGTACAGAGGAGAATGACTAAAAGGATACAGGGGATGAGGAGTATTCCTTACGAGGCGAGGTTGAAGCTGTTAAATTTACATTCTTTAGAGAGACGTAGGTTAAGAGGGGACCTGATAGAAGTCTTTAAGTGGTATAAGGGTTATAACAAGGGAGATGTAAGCAAAATTCTTAGGATCAGCAACCAGGTTAGAACAAGAAATAACGGGTTCAAGCTTGAAAAATTTAGGTTTAGGAAGGAGAAAGGAAAAAATTGGTTCTCAGATAGAGTGGTAGATGAGTGGAACGGACTCAGTAATCATGTAGTTAGTGCTAGGACACTAGAGAGCTTTAAGAGAAGATTAGACAAGTTTATGGATGAGGATAGCAGATGGAAATAGGTAGGTGTGTTTCATACAGGGACTGCCACGTGTAAGCCTGGTCGCTTCTTGCAGCTTCCCGTATTTCTTTGTTCTTATGTTCTTATGTACATCATGTTGAACTTTGTTAATTTCGTCCGTATTGTCCACGTCCAAAGAAGTTAGTGAGTGCTGTTGCATTTGGTGAAGTACTGTAACTGGAGAGAGGTATTTGTGTTTATTTCTTTCGTGTTTGTCTTGAGCCTGATTTTCCACTTTTACTTGGAGGTGGGGCTCTCTCGTTTTGGAAGCCATTCCTTATTTTCCTGAAAGCTGCGTCTTCTACGGTCATCCAGAGATCTGTTAGATCAATATCATTATTTATTAAGTAGTCGTATGCTTCTTGTTCTGAGTAGGAGTTATTAGTGAATATCCACTTATATGTTCCAGATTCAATCTCTTCCCTTAAGTGTCTCAAGTATAGTGTTTCCTTAGGCCACCCAGTGATATTTTTGGAGATAATTTTTAGGCCAATATCTTTACCTCTATTTTTCTTTTTTTTCAAAAGGAGGTGATTCATCTAATGTTTACTTTTTTCTGTAGTGTGTCTTCTTCGGTTTCTTCTATTTCTTCTGCTTGTTCTTCCTGTGTTACGCTGCCTAGGTTGGTCTCGGCATCTATAGTTTTGGCAAGGCTGATAATCTGTTTGGATGGTGGGTTTGTAGGTAGGGTGACTGATGACAGGTTATTAAGTTTGAAAACCTTGTTAACTTCATTACTGTATGTCCCTGGTTGTGCCATGTTGCATATGTGTACATGGATAATGCATGTGAGGATTGTCGCAGCTGTATATTTTGCAAATAAATCAGGGACCTTGGATGTTGTTGGTTCTAATGGCTTGGCTGTACGTTGGGTTGGTTTTCTTCTCCTTTCTTTTGTTTTCCTTTATTTCTTTTCGGCGAGGGCATTTGTTAGCCAGTGTACGGTGCGCACCACCACAGTTGAGACACTTTTTAGTTTGAGAGGTGCAGTCCTTCCAGACGTGCTCATTGCTAGCGCATTCTGAGCATACTGTGCAATCTTTGGGATGAGGGCATCTTAGCGTGGCATGGTCTTCTAGCGAGTAGCATCTCATACACGTTACAATTGGAATAAACTCATCCACCTTGATGTTGTGAGATGGGCTGTTCATATGGAAGGCGAGCAGTCCTTTTTCTGTAGCTGTTTTTGCTGCATTTGTCTCATTAAAGTATATTTTCTTTATTTTTGTTTTTTGGACTTTAAAAATGTTGTCAATCCCTTCCTAGATCCAAGGATTTTCATTGACTAGTTCTTCTTTTATTGCAGATTCTGAGTTTGACAGGGTGTAGTCGCCCGCATTAATTAGAATGATAGTCCTTTTTACTCTTAATTCCTGCGGTAGGATGGGGTCGAAACCTTGATGTTTCAGGTCCTGGTGGCATGTAGACTAAAATATTTTACTGACCTCCTTATCTGACCTGGTGAGTACGATGAACGAGTCTTTAGCCTCAGTGATCTTGGTGGCGTATATTAAGTGCTCAGAGAGGGTTCGTAGTAGTTTTATCTTAGTTTTGCCTCCTGGGTCAAGGTGCCTAATCCTGGCTCGTGCCATGGTACATTGATGAAATAGATCCTATTAGGGGGCAGAGTACGACTGGCGACCACAGCTAAAGACAGTAAAAAAGAAGAAGCCTGCCTGTGTAGTGCAGTTTGGTATCCCGGTTGCTGACAACCGTCGCAAATACCCTGCTCTGCGTTCCTACTCCTATCAGAGTGTTTGTCCGACCTTATCGAAGGGCTTAAGGCAGTCCTTTAAGGGTTCCCCATGAGGCACTGCCCGTGGGGTTCACCTTCACCACTTCGAAGAACGCTAAGGGCGGACTCTCAGCCAAGCGGGAGAGCTCCGTGACACAAGTGCAGTTGACCAGCAGGTGGACAGCTCAATAGTTGAAGTGATTGGCTAGCTGCTGCTGGAAGCTGCGAGCGCTAAAGGAGGTCTGAATGAATCCTGACTTCTGTCTGAATGAATGAAGGTGTCGTGACTTTTTGTGTATCACATTATATATAGCAATACCTGACTCAACAAAGTACTTTTGCTTGATCTTCAGCCACTGATTCCTTTAAATGTGGACACACACACACACACACACACACACACACACACACACACACACACAGGATTCACAACCGGGAGGCCCTGGGTTCGACGATCCCAGAAATCTTTGGGCGGATTTCTGTGATGAGTAGCCTGTTCACTTAGTGTAATAAATCGGGAGCTGTTGCTTTGGGGGAAGAAGCAAAAACATCCATGGGGTGGCCAGATCATCCCGGGCCTAGTCTTCCAGGTTGGACGGCGCCAAGTGGCAGCCATAGTATCTCAGTGTTAGAATCTTACATAGGGTTGTCAATAATAAACCATAATTATTGTTATTACATAAATGCAGCACCGCTACAAATGAATGACTAAAGAAGAGTGTGACATAAGTCAATAACTTCTCTCGTCATGATGAGAGGAGCTCCACGATGAACAAACTAACTTACATGGATAAGAAGAAAAGGTACATACAAGCCGCGGGTAAAGGTTAATTGAGCAGCTATTTTTCACAGGTGTCTGAGAAAAACTTATTTCTTTGTATTCTTCATTCACGTCAAGTATATTTATTTCACTTTTTCCCTCTTGTTCTGCTTCCTAATTATTCTCTCAGTTTTGTGTCGTGTTTCTTTTCTTCCTCATTTTCTTTCTCTGTGTGGGATCATTGTCTGCATTTTATTAATATTCATGCTTCAGGTTTCTCTCTCTCTCTCTCTCTCTCTCTCTCTCTCTCTCTCTCTCTCTCTCTCTCTCTCTCTCTCTCTCTCTCTCTCTCTCTCTCTCTCAAGAACATAATTACTCGACCCTCCTCGGAATAATCTTTTTTGGTCATCACTGTTTCCGTCTTGCTTCCCTCTGAGCTTTCTCCTGCGACCCTCTTTCTCGTTTGTCATAACTCTCTCTCTCTCTCTCTCTCTCTCTCTCTCTCTCTCTCTCTCTCTCTCTCTCTCTCTCTCTCTCTCTCTCTCTCTCTCTCTCTCAATTCAAGCATATCAACTCTTTTCTTTGTAATTAAACCTCGTATTCTAAAACGCTTTGCTGTCTCACCACGACTATTTACCAAGACCACAGAGATGATTAGCCGGGTTCTCAAGACTGTTTCTCCTGCTAATAATGAAAAAAATATTGTTGATTTGTCACTATATCCGTGAAAACACCCTTGTTATTAGTAGTCGGGGTGCTGGTATAATTTACTGTCTCAGAATATGGTCTTTAGTGATTTGTCGGCATGATTTGTATGCTATGGTACGTGCCTCTGTGAATTATGTATAAATATTCTTCCTCTTTTCTGGTTTTGTTGGTGATATCAGTGGTTCTGGTACTTATCTTCTAGTTTCGCTTTTCTTCGTATTTCTTCTTCTTTCGTGGTCTCATGAAGTCTAGCACGAAGTAACGTTGGAAGTAGTCCTAGTAGTAGTAGTAGTAGTAGTAGTAGTAGTAGTAGTAGTAGTAGTGGTAGTAGGATGAGGATGAGGAGGAGGAGAAGGAGGAGGAAGAGGAGGAGGAGCAGTACGATGAGAACGTTGATGAGGATGGAGAGAAAGAGGACGAGGAGGAACAGAAAGAGGAATAAAAGATAGAAGAGGAGAAAGCGAACGAAGAGAAGATAGAGAAAGAAGAGAAAGAGGCAGACGTGAAGACAGCAGAGAAGGAAGAAGCAAGAGGAGGAAGAGGATAAGGAGGAGGAGGAGGAGGAGGAGGAAACCTTGTCCTTCATATAATACTGGTGGTGTCTTCCTGTTGTGGGCCACCAATTACACGTGAATTACCTGGGCTTAGGCTTGCGTGATTTAATCTGTCCACCTTGCTATTAGGGAGGACGAGGCAGGTGAGGGAGAGAGAGGCAGTGTTCTTTTAGCGGGGCTCTATTAGATTGCTAGGCACATTTTTCCCTGACACGATTCTTATTCTTAGCATACCTGAAAAGACGTAGGAGGAAGAGGAGGAGCAGGAGGAGGAGGAGGAGGAAGAGGAGAAGGAGGAGGAGGAGAAGGAAAAGGAAGTAGTAGCAGTAGTAGAAGTAGCAAATGCAACAATAGCAGCAGAACAAACGGGACAATGACAATTACACACACACACACACACACACACACACACACACAGCCCGTTCCGTGAGCGGCGAGGAGGAGGAGGGGGAGGAGGAGGTGGTGGTGGACAGGGAGTTAAAAGCTAGTTGGTGTCAGACTAACGTTGATGAGTATTGGACATCAAACACACACACACACACACACACACACACACACACACACACACACACACACACACACACACACACACACACACACACACACACACACATATACACACAAAAGGCTTTTCTCCGAACTACTGTGTGTGTGTGTGTGTGTGTGTGTGTGTGTGTGTGTGTGTGTGTGTGTGTGTGTGTGTGTGTGTGTGTGCGCATCATGACAGTCCCGTTGCAGGGAATAATCAAGCGTGCAGAGACAATTATTCTCCAAAGGATCATCTCAGGTTATGTCATTAATACTGTGCATTCACCTGTCGACCTCCACGCTCACGGAATGGGCTATGTGTGTGTGTGTGTGTGTGTGTGTGTGTGTGTGTGTGTGTGTGTGTGTGTGTGTGTGTATAATTGTCATTGTCCCGTTTGTTCTGTTGCTATTGTTGCTTTTGCTACTTCTACTACTACTACTACTTCCTGCTTCCTCAACTACTGCTACTACTACTACTACAAATACTATTAATGCTAAAATAAGACATAATGAGGGAATGAGAATTTTTGCCCACTAATCTACCTGTTAATCTTTTCCTTCAGCTTTTGCATTCGTCAAATAGAAAAGGAAGGCAACAGAAAGGATGGTGACGAGAGTGGCAAGTGGCGCAGGATGTGTGTGAGTGGAGGTCTGCAGGTCAGTGGTGAGCTCGTGCTTATTTTAGCGAGTGTAAAGTTGGTAACGGATGTGTCTTGCAGGAGTATAATGTTGCTTTTATAAAAGTGACCTCGGTAAAGCATTGCAATGACGCGCCTCTGTTATGACTGAATGGGGCAGTTATACGTTTGATGTTTTAACAGTGAATATCTGATCCATGACATATTGTTATTGATGCCATTATTATTATTATTATTATTATAATTATTATTATTATTATTACTATTATTATTATTACTACTACTACTAATACGCTTTTTTACGACCGATTAACTGTATTCCGTTAGCAGTTTTTACCCCATTTAGTAACGTTTTCCACAACACGGCGCAGGCAATAAGAAGCAAATTCTTCCACGGGCCTTAATTAAACTGTAATCAGCATTAATTGGGTTCCCCACCAAGCACTTTTCCACAGCGAGGGAGGCGGCAGGGAGCACCGGAGCCTGAACCATCTGAAGGTCTTCCTCGCGCCTTGCTAGAGAGACGCTCAGGGCAAACACGTAGGCGGGGGCGAGGGGAAGTATAAAGGTGTTTGCGGTATATTCCTGACGACGGGGGAGGCGTGGGCAGTGGAAGCCTCTTGTTTTCTATTGCTCTATGATGCCTTAAGCCGTTTTTTTTTTTTTTCCGGTGCTATTGAAGGGTCACTGTGACAAAGGCCCAGCTACCCACTCCTCTCAACCTAATCCTCTGCCCTTGTTTTATTATGGAGATTTAGTGAGTGTTGTGTAAAGGCAATTAAAGTTAGCGCCATCTGGCATCTCCTTTAGTTTTAACCCTTTGCTGCCTCGTAAACCTTCAGGTGCAGCTTGATCACTAGACATTCACTTGATTTCATATTGAGCAAACTTGGAGATGTACAAGGCTGTCACACGCACGTTATTTTTTATTTTTATTTCATTCCTTGAAGTATCAGACACTGAACGGGATACAGGCCAAGACTAAGCATCGGTTTATATTTTTATCTATCTAGAATTCTAGATCTATCTATCTATCTGCCTATTTGTGTATCTGTCTATCTATCTATATTTCGATTTTCTACTACTATTACAACAGCTAGTGCTACTACTTCTACTACTTCTACTACTAGAACTACTACTACTACTACTACTACTACTACTACTACTACTACTACTACTACTACTACTACTACTACTTCCATCACGCACACACAAAAGACGAGAGTGGACGGATTTCAAGGATTTGCAGAGAGAGAGAGAGAGAGAGAGAGAGAGAGAGAGAGAGAGAGAGAGAGAGAGAGAGAGAGACTATCGCGCTGGCAGAGGAGGGGGAGGTGGCGGTAGGGGGCGGTGCATTAGGTAGTATGTTAGGTTGAGTGTGTTTTCTATTCCAGCAAAGTGTGTGTCTATTTGACCACCTGTGTGCGCTGTTGCAGCCTAATGGGTTTCATTCACCTCCCGGATAGATAATTAGTTCATCCAGGTGTTAATTAGCTCGGTGTTATCAGCCTGTCCTGTGCAATTCATCTTTCTTTTGCTTCTCTTGCTCCTCGACCATTTTAGCTTAAGTAACACCAGCTGTAGACGGAATGGAGCTGCCAGAAGTGTGGTGAAAGGCTTGGGGTTATAAATATCACTCATTCATGGTTGCGTTGTGTCCTTTGCATTGTGTGACTGGAAGGATAAAAGATAAGACTGGAAAGTACTGGCGGTGATAGAGCGAAGGAGTCATGTATGGATTCTCTCTCTCTCTCTCTCTCCCTCTCTCTCTCTCTCTCTCTTCTCTGTCGCGTACACAACTATAACTTAGTGTACCAAAGTTTGCATGCAGGCAAAAGAGTGGTATATACATAACATGTATAAATTTCACTCTCTTTTTAATTGCACTTTTGATATTTGTTCCGCTCGGTTTGCACTGAAATTCTAACTATTATATCACGCTCAGCGAGTAGTGAAACAACGTGTATTATACAAGGTAAATACACGGATTCCGTTGTTGCAAGATAAAACATCGTGTTGGATGTTCTCTCTCTCTCTCTCTCTCTCTCTCTCTCTCTCTCTCTCTCTCTCTCTCTCTCTCTCTCTCTCTCTCTCAACGTCACTCCGTTACTCCATTGGTCGGTCAGGCAGCCAGTCAGTCAGTCAGTCAGTAAGTCTCTCTCTCTCTCTCTCTCTCTCTCTCTCTCTCTCTCTCTCTCTATCTCTCTCTCTCTCTCTCTCTCTCTCTCTCTCCGCGCCACGTAATAACAGTCTGCAGTTCTCTTACGTCTTCCGTATCTATAATCTGGACATATTATCCTACTTAGGAGTAAAGTTTGCTTCAGATAAGATACGTTATGTTGCATCGAGTAAAGTACTGCGTCTTGTGAAGCAAAGTGCAGAGGAGTGTAGTTGCTTCATTTTATGCAACACTCTTCAACAAAAACACACACCTTACAACTCAGGTATCTGTCACGCACTGTTTATGCTCATTGTATTACCCTCAGGAGGAAGGTATATGAAAGGCAAGACCCAAATTAGTGTCTAAGATTAATGAATGAGAGGGAAAAGTATGATTATTTAGTATTTTCATGTTGCCATTGTTACCTTTGTCATTATATTACCCTCAGGAGAAGTTATATGAAAAGCTAGACCCAAAGTAATGCCTAAGGTTAATCATTAAGAGGGAAAAGTTGAAATATTAATTGTTTTTCGTAGCTTAATTTTTCTTTTTTCATCTGTATTTGCCTGTAGTGTAGTCTGGTTTGCTTTCTGTACTATTCATATATTTACAAGTATGGAGATTATGTGACGTGTTCCCAAGCTTTCCATCGTCTATTTCATTTTTACTGAGGCTTTAGTGCACGTTTATAGGATTTTCGGGAGAGCTTTCATGATTCTAGTTATAGTTGAAAAGAATTATGTACCAGCAGTGTTAAAATCCGAGTAATCTCAATTTGTGACCTTTGAAAAGTCCTAGCGAAAAACCAAGGGTTATTTTATGTACGCCTCAAAATCCCAGGCTGAGAGGGAGGCAGTGAGCGAACAGCTGAGAGTAAGGAAGTGAGGGAACAGTTAGCGGAAACGTGTAACCTTAACGAGGAGGTCACGTGATGGACAGGCGGGGACGGGGTGGTAATGACGTCATATGCTTTAACTATTACGAGAAATAAAAGACAACAGCTCTCAGACTTTGGAATATCATTGTTGCCCTGATACTATGAAACTTTTAGTCACCCCCATGTGTGTGTTTCATGTGAGGCAGACCCTGTGGTATCCCGCCAGGTGCCCTGAAGGACCGAGGGACGAGGCTATGCGAGGGAGGCTGGCGGGGCCAGTGTGGGGTAACTCCTGCGCAGTTATCTTGTGTTCATACCTGCGTACTATTTTTTGTTGTCGAAAATCGTACATATCCATAAATGTAACCCTACAGACTCATTATTAAGGTGACATTGATCAGTTCATTGTGCGCCCTTGGAGGGGTGCAGGTGGGAAGAACACGGCTGTCTGCAGGAAACTGAGGAAAATGGTGTGTGATGACTGATTTACTTGATCGACTTCGTTTCTTACTGATGCGCTGGTCCCCCCTGAGACGCCCCGCCTCCTTGCTTTTACAGTCTTCCTGCTAGGCTCTTCCCGACGCGTGGCTGCAGGGTGGACGCGTGCAGTTGTATATTTGTGGTTAGTTTAGTGTTGGTCTACATCGTGTACCGCTGATTAGGCAGTTTGTTCTGAGATGTCTCAGTGCAGCACAACGGATGATTGATGCAGAGAGAATGAGGGAGGTAAGTCTCTGGAGGAAGAAGAAAATAGGGAGTACGTGACGCGAGGGCCGACATGAAATGGCGGCGGGGGGCAAGTCAAGCCTATACACGACTCCCGTCACTGCGTCTCATTTTCTCCTGCTCCTCCTGCAGCTCTCTCCTCTCCCAATTCCTTCAAGATATCAGCCATCTGCTAACATAGTAGATATTTCGAAGCTCACTACCTAGTCCGCTGTGCAAGATGTTGGCCAAACTATACTTGACTACGTCAACAAAGAGGACATCACCGGCGGCGCGTGCGAGTGATTCAGTGTCGGTATTCCTGGATTCTTTGTGTCCTCTCAATTACTGCTGTTTTACTTTGTTCTCTGGCGCGAGTGTATATGCGTGTCTTCCTCCGAACACTTTCCTTCTCGTACCCCGCCACCATCGGTGTGACGCGCTGGGCGGAGGAAAGGACGGAGGCCAACTGTGGCGGCAAGGAGCGGGGCGGCACTGCGGCTGGTAAGATTTAATTACTTACCTATTTATTTAAGTTGATGTTTTCTTCACTGCTTCACTGTGTTGTGTGCAGCGGCAGTTTTTCCAGATAGGCATCATTAAATGCGGTGCTTGTGATATGCCGTCCGCCATGTCGACTATTGCCGTAATTCAGGCGGTCCTCTATCACACTTTTATTTATCGTATTGGTGCCTGTATGTGTTTGTAATCATGATCCACATTATTTCCATGATATAGCAATTTATATAACATTTCGGGTTAAAATATACAGTGGGATGATAAAATTTCAGTGGATCATTTCTTCCCAGGTTCTTGTCACTTTTCTCGCTGTCATAAAAATAAATCCATCGATCAAATGAAATTTTTCGTATTTTGCACTTTGGTTTGTTTGTGTTTTATCAATTGTCCCATGTCAGCAACTGGTTGAGGTGAAGGTTGAACAGCAAAGTATTGTATGAATCACAAATCACTTAGAGCTGAAGACTCGCCTTGATCAAACTTGTCACTGTTCACAGGGCTGGGCCAGAAGCACCCCGATGTTTGTTTGTTTGGCTGTTCTGGACAGAGTATATATTTTTACACGTATGCTGTGTTGTCTGAGTAAATTAGTTGGTAGATGTGTGAGGCTTCTGTGAAGTTGATGTTATTTATTTCACTTGTACTTGGCATGCTCAAAGTTTTAATTTTACTGGCTATGTTCTGTGAGGTGTCAATAGTTTAGTTTGGTCGTGCTTTTGCAACGTGACCGATGGAAATATACCACTAATACGTGAGTTTCAATATTCTTGTTTTACTCTCGTCTTAGCAAGCTGTCGGCAGCATGTAGTGGGTAATTTTATAAGATGGCGGTCACTAGTTTTCTTGGTCCTTGCTCGTGTATTTGGTATACTAATGACACAAACATACAAGCCCCACAATCTCGCTGAAGTACGGAGTGCACCTGTTGATTGGCTCTGTGCTAGGCTTTCATGTTTGGGTCCAGGGTTCGATTCCTGACATGGCGCCTTGCTCCCGAAGTAAATATATATGTAAATATAAATGGAGGGTTTCTTTTGAAGAGTGCAGCAAGAGACTGAAGTGTAACGGTAGCGTGTGTCTAAGAACGTGAGTGTGTAGCCTGTTGTTGTGTGGGAGGGAAGGATTTGGTGTTATAGCTTTTGTGTTTTCACTATCACCGCTGCTGCTGCTGCTATCAAAGTGACGGCCAGCATGTCAGTATTCGGCAAGGTATATTTACATGTTAATCTCGGAATGTAACCTCGCGTTCTCACTATTGACCTGTAAACGCCCTTTTCATCCGGTCTTAACTCTCAGCCGTATTGGAAACGAGCACCACCACCACTAGCCAGCAGCAGCAGCAGCTGCAGCAGCAGCAGGAGTTACACTTAATTTCTGGTGAATGGAGAAATCTTGGCCGTTGCATCAGCCCATTCATGTGTTCCCAGAGCGCGCTGCTCCATGGCGCTGTGGAATCACCGGCACCTGCATCCCGCACACCTGATGAGTAATTAGGGGCCTGTGGAGTGAATATGAGAAGCAGGATCTGAAAGGAAAACAGGGCACACGTTAACGCTGAGTGGTTCATATATTTTAATTTATTTTTTTGATTTGCCGAGGATATGGACGCCATTTCATTCAATTTACTTGTTTGTTGATAGATCAGATTTTATTTCATTCATCGAATCAGTGAAAGTACTTTGATATTTCATATTTTTTATGTATAAGAATTAATGGAAATTGTTTGAAGAGTATGGGATCATTCTCCATTTTTTTGAAGTTCGTTTTTCAATCCTGCGCCTTCGTATTACGGAAAAAAAAAGTTTTTGTGGACGTGAGCAAATAGACGTGTTACTAATTGTATTTATGTTGCAATGTTCTAGTAGTAAAAGTAATTTCGAGACAACTTTTAAACAATATTATGAAACTCTCTCTCTCTCTCTCTCTCTCTCTCTCTCTCTCTCTCTCTCTCTCTCTCTCTCTCTCTCTCTCTCTCTCTCTCTCTCTCTCTCTCTCTCTCTATCCCCCTCCCCCCTCCCTCCCTCCCCCCCCTCCCTCCCTCCCCCCCTCCCTCCTTCCCCTTCTCTCTCTCTCTCTCTCTCTCTCTCTCTCTCTCTCTCTCTCTCTCTCTCTCTCTCTCTCTCTCTCTGCCCCCCTCCTCCCTCCCTCCCTCCCGCAGCTTAACTACCCTCTCACCTCGCTCCCTCTTCTCTCCCTCTCTCTCCCCACTCTCCACTACCACACCTCTCACGCTATCACTCTTACTTCCTGCTTCCTCATACATAACAGGATTACCTCACTCGTTTTCTCCCTGTTTTTGCTCCTCTTGTTCTTGTTGTTCTCTTCCTCCTTTTCCTCCTCCTCCTCCTCCTCCTCCTCCTCCTCCTCCTCCTCCTCCTCCTCCTCCTCCTCCTCCTCCTCCTCCTCCTCCTCCTTCTTCAGGATCTCTTTACCCTGCTCCTTTTAACACACTTTCTTCAAAACGACGATTCTCCTCTTTATTTACTCGTCTTACTCCTCTTCCTTCACAGCTTTTATCATCGTCTTTTACTCGTTATCCCCTCTCCCCTTACTGTCTTTTCTATTAGCCACTTCTCCCCCAGAAGTAAAAATAAAACTTTAATTTTATATGAAATAACACAGTTTAATCCTGATCACATTAATTTCCACACCAATGATTTATACAAGTCTAGTAGTATCATTCCTATATTTTATTATCCCTATTGTATTTATATCAGCGTAATTTGCTCTTGATATTAAATGCCGAGCGATAAAATCTCCCCCCCTCTCTTCTCCTCCATCCCACGTTGTATTTTTAGCAATGGCTGACAAAAGCATGCATTACCATAAATTGAGTAACATTTTATTCCCCAAAATGAAATTACGTATACTGCGGCCGAGGATGAACGGACTGGCTAACGTAAGAAAAATATGAATGAATAAATGAATACATGAATGCAGGCAGGGTCGTCTGACGGTACGGGGCGTGATGCAAAAGTAAGGAAGGCTTGAGAGAAATAGTGTATTCCTGTATTACGGAAGAGAGAGAGAGAGAGAGAGAGAGAGAGAGAGAGAGAGAGAGAGAGAGAGAGAGAGAGAGAGAGAGAGAGAGAGAGTAGAATAATGCATAGTGACGAAACAGGAAAGCAATATCAGGTATTAACGCACCGAGGAAGAGGAGGAGGAGGAGGAACAGGAGCAGGAGCATAATATGGTAGATGCCAGGAGCCTTTACCACCACGACCACCACCCAGGACGTAGTTAATGGTGTTAGGAGGAGGAGGAGGAGGAGGAGGAGGAGGAAGCCATTAATTGTAGGGCATTACAGTGATGGGCTGATGGCACCTCCTGGCACAATCTACTTAAGTGCCCCCGCGTGTAGGGGAAGGGGCAGGGAAGGGGAAGGGAAGGGAAGGGGAGATTGGCGACGTACATTTGTTAGTGTGGATTTTTGAGTTGCGTGCGATTAAA
>NC_087180.1:7874114-7884114 GCF_035594125.1 Scylla paramamosain
CCTGGATGCGCCACCTGGGACCGGAAATAAGACCACCAGGTGGCCGCCGCTCCTCTTCTTCCTCCGCAGGTCAATTAAGCAATTAGGGAAATTGAATCCATCTTTTTCAATTCGTGTTAATAGCTGTCGATGGGAGGAACTAAAGCTGGTGTGTGTGTGTGTGTGTGTGTGTGTGTGTGTGTGTGTGTGTGTGTGTGTGTGTGTGTGTGTGTGTGTGTGTGTGTGTGTGTGTGTGTGTGTGTGTGTGTGTGTGTGTGTGTGTGTGTGTGTGTGTGTATCTTTGAGTGTGTATCTGAAAAACAGATCTTCCTGCACGCATCTGTTTGCGATTCTACGTGTGTGTGTGTGTGTGTGTGTGTGTGTGTGTGTGTGTGTGTGTGTGTGTGGTGAGTGGGTGTGTGCGTGTGTGGAAGTGCCGTTTTAGTGTCTTTGTATCTATTTGTCTGTATTCATCACACACACACACACACACACACACACACACACACACATCCTCGCAAGGAGTATGAAAAATTAGTTTAATTTCCCTCATAATTGAAAGACGTATTGGGTTTATGAAAGTGGGTCACACAGTTACGGAGATTAGCCACTCTACATTTTTCTATCTAGTCCTCGAGGGAAGCCACAAATAAGTTGATTACGTAGTTCTCCCTTAAAATGCAATTAAGTCTACGTTTTCTGTGAAGAGTTGAATTTTGTCGTATGGATGTTGTATCATATTTAACCTGTAAGAGAGAGAGAGAGAGAGAGAGAGAGAGAGAGAGAGAGAGAGAGAGAGAGAGAGAGAGAGAGAGGGAGAGAGAGAGAGAGACCATAAAAAATGAAAGTGTAACAATAAGAGATTATTATTGATATTTCCGTGCTGGTGATATTATTACTTTGTGTTGTTGTTGTTGTTGTTGTTGTTGTTGTTGTTGTTGTTGTTGTTGTTGTTGTTGTTGTTGTTGTTGTTGTTGTTGTTACTGTTGTTGTTGTTGTTACCATTAGCACCTCACTACTACTACTACTACTACTACTACTACTACTACTACTACTACTTTGCTCCTTCTTCTCCTCCTCCGCTACTCACCACTTCTCTGTCCTCCATACACACACACCCTCTCCTCCTCTCCGCCTCTCTTCGCCTCCTCTTCGTAATGATCTATTCCATAAAGTTGAGAGAGAAACTCCCTCGCCGCGCCCTGAGGTATAATTTCCGGTCTAAATTGATGGTCCTAGTTTGTCTCTAGTCATTATCATATTTTCTGCCACGAGCCGCAGCCACCGCACCCGTCCCCTTCCTGCCTCCTCCTCCTCCTCCCCTTCCTCCTCCTCCTCCTCCTCCTCCACCTCCCTCCGTGTCTTTGTCTCTCCTGCTCAATGCATTTCATCATTTTCATAATCCTCATCTACATCACACGTTTTCATACATCTTTTCCTCCTCCTCCTCCTCCTTCTCCTCCTCCTCCACCTTCTCCTCCTCCTCCTCCTTCTCCTCCTCCTCCTCCTGTTCCGCATCTTTCTTCCTTCTCCTAATCCTTCTTCTTTTATATTTCTTTGTTCTTTCGTCTTTGTATTTTGTGTTGTGGTGTGTGTGTGTGTGTGTGTGTGTGTGTGTGTGTGTGTGTCTGTGTGTGTGTTTAATCATCGTCTTTCTTTCTCCGTGTTCTCATTTTTCATGTCTGTTATTTTGAGTTTTGTTCCTATGTTCTTTGTCATCCTCCTCCTCCTTGTTCATGTCCTTGTTCTTCTTGTTCCTCTTCCTCCTCCTCCTCCTCCTGTTGTTGTTGTTGTTGTTGTTGTTGTTGTTGTTGTTGTTGTTGTTGTTGTTGCCGTTGTTGTTGTTGTTGTTGTTGATGTTGTTGTTGTTGTTGCTGCTGCTGTTGTTGTTGTTGTTGTTGTTGTTGTTGTTGTTGCACTTGTTCTTGTTTTTATTGCTCTTTTGTTCTTGTTCTGTTGTTTTCTTTCTTCTTCTTCTTCTTTTCTTGCTCCTCCTCTTCCTCCTACTGCTGCTGCTGCTGCTTCACCATCTCCAGCATCGCCATCAGTCCGGCCCGGCCACATTTGCGCTACCTCGATCTGCGCGTTAAGTCACTCATAAATTCAGAGTTACTGCCTCCTTTAATATCAAAGGTACATACATGGGTGTCGCACGCTCGTCTCTCGCCCTGCACCCCACCTGCTCTCCCGCCACCCCCGCCTTCCCCGCCTTCCCCGCCTCCAGGCTACTTTGCTTTCGCGGGTTGGGGAATAAAGTAACAGAGTTTAGTATGGGCGCATCTCTAGTGGGGTGTTTGTCTAGAGGCGGAGTATCATAGTAGGAAGGAGGAAGAAGGGGAGAGATAAGGAATATAGTACAGGAAGGGAAATAGAGAGAGGGAAGGAAAATGAGAGAGGGAGGGAAAGTGAGAGAGATCGAGGGGAAAGAGGGAGAGGGAAAAGAGAGGTAAGGAGGGAGGGATACAGGAATGGAGGGAAAGAGAGGTAGGTAGGGAGGGGAAAAAAAAGAGGGAGGGAGGGGAGGAAAAAGAGGGAGAGAGAGAGAGGAAAGAAAAGAGAGAGACGGAGAGAGGGAAAGAGAAAGGGAGGGGAGGGAAAGAGAGAAAGAGAGGAAGGGAGAGAGGAGAGAGGGGGGAAGGATAGAAAGTGAGTAGAGAGGGAAAGAGAGGGAAGGAGGAAAAGAGAAAAGGGAGGGAGGAAAAGAGAAAGGGAGGGGAGGAAAGAGAAAGAGGGAGGGGAGCGAAAGAGAAAGAGGGGAGGGAGGGAAAGAGAGAGGGAGAGAAGAAGAGAAAGAGGGAAGATAGAGGAAAAAAAGGGAAAATAGAGGGGGAGAGAGAGAGAGAGAGAGAGAGAGAGGAGAGAGAGAGAGAGAGAGAGAGAGAGAGAGAGAGAGAGAGAGAGAGAGAGAGAGAGCACACTTTTCACAAGGCGGCGAAGATTCTAATCTACAACCACGGCGTCCTTTTGATAAAGAGGAGGCTGTGCATTATTACCACCACCACCACCACCACCACCACCACCACCACCACCACCACCATCACCATCATCATCATCACTACTCTTGTTTTAGGACTGACGTATTTTCTAGCCCTTTTTTCAGTCTTTTTTTTATTTTCATCTTTTGTTTTCTATTTTTTTTTCTAGGCTTGTCGTTACTTTGAAAAAAAAAAAAAAAAATCGTCATGGTCATCATTTCTCTTCGTAAGCCAACACATTAAACAAAGCATCATGATCATACAGACGAACCTTTCAGAAACCGAGAATAAATGTAACCAACCTTTCAAAAAAAAAAAACTCACAACCAAGCAAACCGTATCATTCCAAATCCAATTAAATCCTTCCTACGATAAAATTTCAGGACTTAAAATGTTAAAATGACCCTACTACCTGTACTTCTGAAAATCCATAGGAGCCCCTCGAGAGATCATAGAAATAAACCTCGCAAATGTGACACAGGTGAAACTTTTCCAGAAGACTAAAATATGCAAGTGACTTTTTTTTTTTATGTAAGAGGAGTTGTGGTCAAGAGCAAAACAAAATAAAAAAAAAAAAAGCATAAAAAGAGCCCAGTGAAAGTGACAGTTTTAAAGAGAGAGAGAGAGAGTCTGAAATCGCCATAAATTGCGTCGTGAAATGTCAACAAGCCTTCACTTTGCTTCTTAACTTTCCTGAGAAACCTTGGTGAATCTTAAATGTAAAAATTCTGGTCAAGGGCAACAAAAGCAAAAAAAAAAAAAAAAGTAGGCCATGTAAATTGACAGCTCTAAAGAAAGATAGTCTGAAATTAAGTCATAATCATAAATTGCGGTGCGAAATATCAAAAAACTATTTTGCTTCTTAAAATCTCTTGTAAATCTTAAACGTAAAAATATATCCCTGGAAAACCTTCATGCACTTAGGATCTCTGGAAAATTCCTAAAAATACAAATCCCACACCTTTGTTTACCTCGTTAGTGCCTCGCCATCACAGACAGGTAACTTGATACACATTTACACCTGACGTGGCCACCAGGTGATGCCCCTCGTTAAAAATGACGGCATGTGGGAGTGCTGCTGAAAGAAGAGGTGGACAGCAATGATAGGTGGAAGTGGGTGTTATTTAGAAAGGGACTGCTACATGTACGCCTGATGGTTTCTCGGAGCTTTCCTTATTCTTTTACGTTTTAGCTGGTGGGTGGAGATTGTAGCAAGCAGTGCTGGGTGATGGGGGAGAGGTGAGGGGTGATGGAGGACGGAATGGGGGTGACAGGGAGGCAGTGCGTGCAGCCTACCTGAGCCCGTCTTTCGTTATGATTAGCTCAGGTGTGTTTAATATATTATGGAGTTGACTCTACTCGCATTAGCAAGCGATCCAGTGTGTGTGTGTGTGTGTGTGTGTGTGTGTGTGTGTGTGTGTGTGTGTGTGTGTGTTCATACTTACCATTTTTAATACCAAAATTTGTACTCGGAGTCGACTTCCAAATCGTGTTAATATTTCTGATATATTGTTCGAATTTTCTATCTTCTACTAATAATTCAAATGCCCTGAGTTTATTTTTTCGGTTAGTTTCTCTCTCTCTCTCTCTCTCTCTCTCTCTCTCTCTCTCTCTCTCTCTCTCTCTCTCTCTCTCTCTCTCTCTCTCTCTCTCTCTCTCTCTCCTTCCTCCGTTCTTTCTCCCTTCTCGCTATTCTGTCCTTCCACTTTCCTTCTCTCCCCTTTCGTCCCTCAATTGTAGCCACCCCTTACTCACTGCTCGACTCTCCTTATCCTCTCGAGAATTCCCTCCTCCTCTTCCTCCTCCTCCTCCTCCTCCTCTTGCCAGTCCCCTCTCTGTAACGTGAGAAATGGCTGCAGTATTTTTCACTACGTCCAGAAGGAATTTATTTCATTTCCTCTATCGGCGCGGGGAAGCTGTGTAAGTTAATTGATTTTTTTCTTTGTTTTGATTCCCCCCTTTTTTCCCCTTCCTCCTCTTCTCTTGCGCTGCAGTCGGGGAATCTTCTGACTCTGCACATTCATTACAAGGTGACTATTCATGGCAGGGGTTTTGTAAAGTTGTGCTTGTGCTGGACGTGAGAGAGAGAGAGAGAGAGAGAGAGAGAGAGAGAGAGAGAGAGAGAGAGAGAGAGAGAAAGAGAGAGAGAGAGAGAGAGAGAGGTGGGTTTTTGTTGTATGCATCTGTGTGTGGGTGTGGGGGTGTGTGCGTGCCTGTCTCCACCACGCTCTCTCGTATGTGTGAATGTGCATGAACGCCGTAACCTGCAGTGGTACAGTCAACTCAAACTGGAGTATTAATTCCCTATGCATTATTAATACCGTATAATAAGAGGAGGGAAGGACCATGTCGAGTGTTACCGAGAGATGAACGGGAACGGAATGGAACGGAACGGAACAGAACGGAAGGGAACGAAAGGGGACAGGGAACAAGGAATCCCCCACGAACCCATAGCAAGTAGCGGGCGATCATCACAATGCGCAGCACTCCCTGCGTGTAAAGAATTCAGGGATGCAGTTCCAGGTAGGGTGATCGCTTCTCGTCGTGATTCATTCAGGAGAGCTGGCGAGGCGGGAGGAGGAGCGGCAGCAGCGGGGACTCTCGCCCCCGAGTAATTTTGTTGGTAATGTTATTTATTCAACGGAAAAAAAAATGAAACAAAAAAGGTAGATGGAAAGGTTTCTGGGAGTTGGAATTATCTTATGGATATTTTTGGTTGGGTGAGAGAGAGAGAGAGAGAGAGAGAGAGAGAGAGAGAGAGAGAGAGAGAGAGAGAGAGAGAGAGAGAGAGAGAGAGAGAGAGAGAGAGAGAGAGAGAGAGAGAGAGAGAGAGAGAGAAATTATTTACCAGCTTGCACGAAAGACAGTGGCAGGGATGGACAACACTCTCGCTCCCAAACTAAAGCTGAATCATATAATTAGAATGCAAGAATACAAAACATAATTCACATGTTTTGCATCTGACTCGGTCCCGTCCTAGTTGTATTTTATGCTAGACTGAGTTATGCTATGCTATGCTAGACTGACTTATGCTATGCTATGCTAGACTGAGTTATGCTATGCTATGCTAGACTGAGTTATGCTATGCTATGCTAGACTGAGCTGTAGTGCGCTGTGTTAGGTTATCCTCTGTTATGGTTGAATGGATTATGTTGTGCTATGCTTGACTAGGTTATGCTCTGCTGTGCTAGACTGGGCTATGCTATGCTACACTATGTTATGCTATGATACCCTAGACTAAGTTGTTCTGTGCTAGCCTATGTAATGTTAGAGTAGACGAGGTAAGGACAAGATAAGCTAGAAAAGGTAAGGTAAGATTAGGGGCCATATTCTGAAACACTCCGCGCCGCACCTCTGTTACTTTTTAAAAAGCTTTAGTTGAAGTGACGCGGATTTTTAAGGGTGTTATTAAGGTTCTAGAGACAGAATATCATATTGTACATTATAAACGGGTGAAACACTTTTTAGAACCCGGCTAATCATCTCTTTGTGGCTTTTGCAAATAGTCGTGGTGAGAGCGAAGAGTTTCGGAATACGGGTCTAGGCTAAGTTAAGTTAGGTGTTGGCCTATGTATGCTTGTCTCTATATATGAGCGTGGCATTATTATCAATCTACAAACTTTGGCTTGCTTTGGTTGACTGGGCTGGTTGGGCGGGAAAGGAAGGTTAGATTGGGGTGGAAAGGACAGGCTGATGGAGTTACACTGGACTAGATAAGAGAGTTGAGCTGGATTGAGTTGGGCTGGCATGGGCGTGCCTCTCGTAACTTCAGACAGCAACACCAACGAGTAATTAGACCTTAATGACCTCTCAGTCCCCGCTCTGCTCCCGTAAATTGTTGATCAGGAGTTCGAAAGCCTTTCAGAAGAGTATGCTCCTCCTCCTCCTCCTCTTCCTCCTCCTCCTCTTTCTTCTCCTCGTTCTCCTCTTTTCCGCCTCTTTTTTCCTCAGTATCATTCTTTTGCATCTGTGAAGTGAAGAGTCTCTCTCTCTCTCTCTCTCTCTCTCTCTCTCTCTCTCTCTCTCTCTCTCTCTCTCTCTCTCTCTCTCTCTCTCTCTCTCTCTCTCTCTCTCTCTCATGCATATTGCACAATAGTTTAAGCTTAAGGGAATTCTTGGTTCATAACCGAATGCAGGAAATTAATGTGCTAGCGCTGGTTTTAATGCTAGCGGTGCTACATTGGTACACACACACACACACACACACACACACACACACACACACACACACACACACACACACACACATTTAATGCTCACGAAAGGAAAAATTTTGCAATCTCAAATATGGATGAGAAAAAATAAAATAAAAAGCATCTCAGTTCGACTTCTGTCTAACTCAAAATTCAGTTCTCGAATGAACGTTACTTCCGGTGTTGTAATAGACTGTGCGGGCAAAGTGAAAGCATATAAAAGGGGAGGAAAGGGAGGAAGGAAAAGAAAGAGATAGCGAGGAAGATGATGAAAGTATAAAAAAAACAGGAAAGGTTTTTGGCAAGCTGCACTTCTGAATGTGTGTGTGTGTGTATAGTCTAGAGAGAGAGCGAGAGAGAGAGAGAGAGAGAGAGAGAGAGAGAGAGAGAGAGAGAGAGAGAGAGAGAGAGAGAGAGAGAGAGAGAGAGAGAGAGAGAGAGAGAGACTTCATATTTCGATTAAAAATTATAAACATTACAAGAGTCAATATTTATGTAATTTATTTTCGTTATTATTATTATCATTATTATTATTATTATTATTATTATTATTATTATTATTATTATTATTATTATTATTATTATTATTATTATCATGATCATCATGATCATCATCATCATTATCATCATCATCGTCATTATTATTATTATTATTATTATTATTATTATTATTATTATTATTATTATTATTATTATTATTATTATTGTTATTATTATTATTATTATTATTATTATTATTATTATTATTGTTATTATTATTATTATTGTTATTATTGTTATTATTATTATTATTTTTATTATTATTATTGTTATTATTATTATTATTATTATTATTATTATTATTATTATTATTATTATTATTATTATTATTATTAGCACGATCATTATCATGCTACTACTACTACTACTACTACTACTACTACTACTACTACTACTACTACTACTACTACTACTACTACTACTACTACCACCACCACTACACATTCCAGTCTTTAGCTTTCCCTTCCCTTTGTAACTTTTGGCTTAAACTTCATGTCTCGTATTTCTTTGCCAAGCTTCTTTCTCTCCACGTCCTTTCTTCATGATCCTTCTGTCTTGCCTATCTTTCCCTGCTCCCTCTCCCTCTTCATCTCCCTCTCCTTCTCCCTCTTCCTCTCCCTCTTCCTCTCCCTCTCCCTCCTTTCCTCACATGTATCATGAAGGCTCTTTGCAGTGAGATTGATTCTTCATTCACCTGTGTGTACTCAATCTGGTGAGAGAGAGAGAGAGAGAGAGAGAGAGAGAGAGAGAGAGAGAGAGAGAGAGAGAGAGAGAGAGAGAGAGAGAGAGAGAGAGAGAGAGAGAGAGAGAGAGAGAGAGAGATTTTCTCCCTCTTATTCTCTTCCTTGCTCGTTTTCATTCATACACACTCCTCTTTCACCTTCTCCTCCTCCTCCTCCTCCTCCTCCTCCTCCTCCTCCTCCTCCTCCTCCTCCTCCTCCTCCTCCTCCTCTTTCTCCTCCTCCTCCTCCTCCTCCTTCTCATTTTCTTTCACCACTTCTTTCACAGGCTTCTCTCTCTCACCTCCTCCTCCTCCTCCTTCTCCCTCTATTCCTTCTCTTCCTCCTTCATTTCTTGTTCTACTCTTATTCCTCTTTCCTTTTACCTTTGTATCCTCTAGATTTTTATATATTTAGTAATTTTTCTTGTTCTCAAGTTATCTCGTCTTTTCCCCCTGTCTTCCTTCTTCTCTTCCTTCCTTTGTTCTCACGTTCTTCCTTCCTCTTTCTGCCCCTCTTCCATCTTTTACCTTTTCTCCTCCTCCTCCTCCTCCTCCTCCTCCTCCTCCTCCTCCCTCCAATTTTATTCAATAAAACTTTACTAGCGGGTAAAGTCCCCCACGAATGGAAACTAGCAAATATCACGCCAGTCTTTAAAAAAAGGATATAAATCTCTCCCAGCCAACTACAGGCCGATCAGTCTCACTTCAGTAGTGTGCAAGCTGATGGAAACAATAATCAGAGATAAAATTGTTACATATTTAGAAAAAAATAAAATCATAAAAGATTCGTAACACGGTTTCAGAACCAAACGTTCCTACTTAACAAACTTACTAGACTTCTTTTATGAAGTAATTAACTCGTATGACGAGACAAAAGCAGTTGATATTATCTACCTTGATTTCCAGTAAGCTTTCGACACTGTTTCCCATAAGAGACTCATCAGTAAAGTAAAAGCTCACGGCATACCCGGAGACACCCTGGAATGGCTGAGAGACTTGCTCTCTGACAGAAAACAGCGTCTTGTGATAAATGGAAAAGAGTCAGATTGGCATAAGGTAAATAGCGGCGTTCCCCAAGGCTCTGTATTAGGACCAGTACTTTTTATGATATACATTAATGATATTGATGAAGGGATCAATTGCAAAATAAGTAAATTTGCAGACGACACCAAAATAACAAGTAGAGTAACGTCAGTGTCACAATGGCAGGAACTGCAGTGTAACTTCAATAAACTAACAAGCTGGGCAGAAAAATGGCATATGAGATTCAATATAGAAAAGTGCCAAAATTCTACATATCGGAAGCAAAAATGTTCAGGCGAGATATGTAATGAATAACATGCCACTGACAAGCGCTGATAAAGAAAAGATCTTGGTGTCGTCGTGTCAAAAGACCTAAAGCCGAGTCAACACTTCAAAGAAACAGTAAAGACGGCAAATAAATTACTAGGGCTCATTGGAAGAATCTATGAATTTAAATCAGAAAAGGTTATACTCGCCTTATATAACTCACTGGTGCGCCCTCATCTAGAATACTGTGTACAGTTCTGGTTACCATATTACAAAAAAGACACTGAAAAACTAGAAAAGAT